>NC_133331.1:148708214-149008214 GCF_042186555.1 Aquarana catesbeiana | reverse complement strand
TACTGCACTTGCTCAGTTAAGCTACAGTCCTGAAATACGGGTCTTGTTGGTTGTTCATTGCCCTAGTCCAGTTGGCTCCAGCTAGACCAATTATCGTGGTGACAGCTAGTAGCAGTGTTTAAGAGCATCTCAAACATTCAAACTTTGAATAAAAACATGTCGTCCATTGGTACAGTGAGATATTTTTCTTAAGGCTGAAATGACATCAGGAAAGACCACGTAATGGAGAACTCTTTTTCCGCTGAATAGAGTTCAGCAATAACTTATGGAGGAGTGAAAATCTTCTCCAGGAAGTAGTGGCAACTCTAGGAACAATATATAAGGGGGGGCACATAAGATACCACAGTCAAAATGGGGGGGGGCACTTATAATTTACACCACTAAATCACTCCACTGAAAAAAACTAAATAAGTAGATATAAATAAGATTACAAACTATGAAAGTAATGCTGTATGCAATGAAACCTTTTTATTTTACTAACCTTACACTGAAAAAAAACAAGCTTTAAAGAGTTTTCCACAAAAGAGACTCGGCTCCTCCCTAGGCTCCACCTCCTCTCACACTCCCTCCAGTTCAGCAGCGATTGTCTCTGTGTGCTGCTGGACTGGAGATGTTTGTCTTCCTCTCTGCTACTGCCCAGGTGGGAGGAGGGATTATTTTTAGCATTGTGAGTCTCAAGGGCTGAAGGGAGAGGGGGTGTCTCAGAGGAAGGCCATCTTTCTCTCTCTGCCCTGCATCTGTCAGGGAGGAGGAATGGAGTAGGCAGGGCCGGGATTTGGGAGAGCAGCTGGCGGAACGCCAGGGCCCGCTCACTGCAACACTGGTAGTTCCACCACTGTCCAGCAGTCTAAGTTAGTAGGGGGGGTAAGAAATAACCTAGGGGAGCAATTGCCACCCCTTGCCTCCCTGTAGCAATGCCACTGCTAGGAAGGCCCAGTCATCATAAATTGGCTATTTTATTTTCTGAATGAACAGGGAATGTCTTTTTACATTTTGCAGGGCTCTTTGTACCCAAAGGGGCATGGCAAGACGGAGAAGAATTGGGTGCAGCAAAGAGTATGTTCCCCCTTGCAAGCATTATGCATGAAGCTCCCTCTCTCACTGTCTGAATATACCTCTGGATCCTCTTCATTCCCTTCCATAGGCTGGAAAAGGAGCCTGGTATTTTTGGGTCCTAGATCGAATGACAGCTACTCTGGGAGGGAGTACATTAACGTCCTCCCAGAATCGCACTCCCGCGCACCCCTGAGGCGCACACACGGGAGTATCCAGTGGGCAAGTGGTTAAGGCTGTTAGTTGTCCAGAAAATTGTGACATGATTGCAGAAAATTAGCTTTTTTCAGGTAGCCTAATAGGGCGTACACACGGTCGGACTTTGTTCGGACATTCTGACAACAAAATCCTAGGATTTTTTCCGACGGATGTTGGCTCAAACTTGTTTTGTCTACACACGTTCGCACAAAGTTGTCGGAATTTCCGATCGCCAACCACGCGGTCACGTACATCACGTACGACGAGACTAGAAAAGGCCGGTTCAGAACCAAGCGCGGCACCCTTTGGGCTCCTTTTGCTAATCTCATGTTAGTAAAAGTTTGGTGAGAGACGCTTTTTCAGACTCGTGGCTTTCAGATCGTTTTCTGCCGTTCAGTTTGTGCTTGTGGGTTTGTATCTGCTCTTCAGTGCGTGCAGCAAGTTCCGCGTGACTTTAAGTAGTCATTGTAATCTTGTTAGTTCGTTACTGTTTTTCAGGTCGCTCTTCACAGGCCTTGCTGTTCTTCAGTGCGTTCTGTTACTTCGTTCTGAGCAGCCGACCGTTTTCTAGCCATGTTGCGTATGCGTACTCCTCGTAGAGTTCGTGCTGTGCGGGGGCTTGGTGTTGGGGTCCTGACCTTGACACAAGTCCAGTCCATGAACAGGGTGGGGAGGAGTTCATGGACCAAGAATTGGTTGCTTCAGCGTGACCAGTTCTCTCATATGCCTTTGCTCCGTGAGATCCGTGAGAATCCTGATGATTTCAGGAACTTTCTCCGGATGACGGACCCCGTGTTTCACCGTTTGTTGGCTTCGTTGACCCCCTATATTAGCAGGCAGGATACCTGCATGAGGCAAGCCATCACTCCGGAGCAGAGGTTGGTCGCTACCCTGCGGTATTTGGCGACAGGGAGAAGTCTGCAGGACTTGAAGTTCTCGACAGGCATCTCCCCCCAGGCTCTGGGGATCATAATCCCAGAGACCTGTTCTGCCATCATCCAGGTCCTGCAGAAGGAGTATATGAAGGTAAGATTTTTATCCTTTAAAATCACATTTTATTGTATTGAATGTTTGCTAATATATTGTATTTCTTTCCTCATTCCCTAATTACCATGATTGTAATATTCTGTGAATGTCCCCTTTGTCCTCATGCATGCTGGACTTTTATGTAATTATTATTTTAGGTCCTTCATACATATTTGCCCTTCACTAACCTACCCAGCATGGTGTCTCCTGGCCCTATATTCACCTCATGTAGTCACTTAACAATGTATTTTTTCTGCTCCATAGTAGTGCTTTACCCCAAACACCCCCTAAAATGTTTGGAAATGTTATTTTTGCTTTAAATTCTGGCAGAGTGCCAGAGGCTTTTTTTTTGTGGTGTCCCCAAATAATTTTTAGTAACCCTCCCTCCCCCAACTGCTAAGTCAGCTGATCCCAATTCTCTATCCTCAATCATCTGCTGACTTTGCCAAACCCATACACACTATACCCATCTCTTTAGTGCTCAGATTTATGGATGAATTCCCCAAAGCATGTAGTGCAAGGGCCTGCCTGTATACTTTCAAATGGTACTGTTTAAAGTTTTGGGATCCTATTATTATCTTGATAGGTAATAGCAGAATGTCCAAATGTGTACAATGTGTATTTATATCTTTGTATTATGACACTTCTTACCTGTCCAGTGGGCTGCCAATAGTGTAACTAAGGAAGGGCTGTTCCAAGTAATACCCTGTATTTAGGCATTCATCTCTCAATGAAGTGAAGAGGGTTACCTGTCCAAGATTTCCACACACCCCCTATAATGTTAGAAATGGCCCATGAGAGGGGGGGAGGGGGAATATGATAGGTGTACCTTATACTTTGGCGTTGTTAAATTCCCCTTAATAAATGCTATCTGGAGGTTGCCCCATAATGTTTGTGTCTAATCTGCTTGCCATGTTTCTGAGTAAAAATAGTAATGTTTATTGTTTTTTCCTCAACAGTTTCCTTCCACGCCACAGGAATGGCAGACTGTGGCCTCCCACTTTGCCGAGCGGTGGGACTTTCCTAACTGCGGAGGGGCAATTGATGGGAAACACGCCCACATCGTCCCACCACCCAACTCGGGGTCGTACTATTATAATTACAGGGGGTTCAATAGTATAGTGATGTTGGCGTGGTGTCGGCTAATTACGACTTCTTGTATGTGGACGTGGGGAAGAATGGCCGGATGTCCGATGGTGGAGTCATCGCCCAGACGGAGTTCTACAGGTGTCTCCAGAATGGCAGCTTGGACTTGCCAGCTCCAGAGGACAATGTGGAAGGACTCCCATTTGTGTTCGTTGCTGATGAAGCGTTTGCGCTGGGGGACCACCTGATGCGGCCATTCCCAATGAGGACCCTCACCCCGGAACAGAGGGTTTTTAATTACCGGCTGGCCAGAGCCCGAAGAGTGGTGGAGAACACATTTGGAATCCTGGCCAGCCAGTTCCGCCTATTTATGACACCCATCCATATGGCGGAGTATAAACTGAACTATATTATACTTGCGTGCTGTGTTCTCCATAACTTTTTAAGGAAACATTCGGCCAACTATGCTGGCTCAGTTGGGCCTGAGGCCGGAATGATACATCAAACCACACTGACGGCGCTTGAAAGTGGCCGTCCTGGCTTGCCCTCCCTGAGTGCCCGTGATGTCCGGTTACGCTACATGGAGTTCTTGGCGGGTAGGGGGGCTATCAATATGCCAGACAATCTGTGAAGCCTTTTTATAATAAAAAAAAAAGAAATTCTTTGTGGACATTTACTGCTTGTGTTTGTTTTAGCTGACCCTGACAGAAATGTGTTGAGTCCAGAAAATGTCGTGATTGTGTAACCTTATTATACAAAGCACTGTTGGCTGTTATTTACTAAATGCAAAAACACATTTCACTACAAGTGCACTTGCAACTGCACTGAACCTGCACTTGTAGTGCAAAGTGGTTTTGCCCTTAGGAAATAACCCCCATTTTTGCTGAAAACAGCAATTACATCACCCCAAAAGTGTTGTAGTGTTGAGACAATAATCCACACATTCTTGAGTAACCAACTTTTTTATACCTGCACAATCACATGTGCATTTATCAAAGGTTTTTAAAACAAACCAACATGTTTGTTGTATAACAATTTTTGAAGTAGCATTATCAAAAATAGAAATGGCCATTTAACCACTTGACGACCGCCTCACGCCGATTTACGTCGGCAAGGTGGCACGGACAGGCAAAATCACGTACATATACGTGATTTGCCTTCCGCGGGTGGGGGGTCCGATCGGTGCCCGAGGCGGTCGTCTTTTGTCCAGCGGCGATCAGAGGTGAGGGGGAGGCCATCCGTTCGTGGCCCCCCCCTCGCGATCGCCGACGGCCAATCACATAATTCCTTTGCTGCTGTATGCTAAACAGCAGCAAAGGAAATGATGTCATCTCTCCTCGGCTCGGTAATTTCCGTTCCGGCCCGAGGAGAGAAGACAGGTATGTGAGTGCACAACACACACACAGTAGAACATGCCAGGCACACTAAACACCCCGATCCCCCCCCCCGATCCCCCCCCGATCACCCCCCCCCCTGTCACAAACTGACACCAGCAGTTTTTTTGTTTTTTTTTTCTGATTACTGCATTGGTGTCAGTTTGTGACAGTTACAGTGTTGGGACAGTTAGTATTACCCCCCTGTAGGTCTAGGATACCCCCCTAACCCCCCTAATAAAGTTTTAACCCCTTGATCACCCCCTGTCACCAGTGTCGCTAAGCGATCATTTTTCTGATCGCTGTCTTAGTGTCGCTGGTGACGCTAGTTAGGGACCTAAATATTTAGGTTCGCCGTCAGCGTTTTATAGCGACAGGGACCCCCATATACTACCGAATAAATGTTTTAACCCCTTGATTGCCCCCTAGTTAACCCTTTCACCACTGATCACCGTATAACTGTTACGGGTGACGCTGGTTAGTTTGTTTATTTTTTATAGTGTCAGGGCACCCGCCGTTTATTACCGAATAAAGGTTTAGCCCCCTGATCGCCCGGCGGTGATATGCGTCGCCCCAGGCAGCGTCAGATTAGCGCCAGTACCGCTAACACCCACGCACGCAGCATACACCTCCCTTAGTGGTATAGTATCTGTACGGATCAATATCTGATCCGATCAGATCTATACTAGCGTCCCCAGCAGTTTAGGGTTCCCAAAAACGCAGTGTTAGCGGGATCAGCCCAGATACCTGCTAGCACCTGCGTTTTGCCCCTCCGCCCAGCCCACCCAAGTGCAGTATCGATCGATCACTGTCACTTACAAAACACTTAACGCATAACTGCAGCGTTCGCAGAGTCAGGCCTGATCCCTGCGATCGCTAACAGTTTTTTTGGTAGCATTTTGGTGAACTGGCAAGCACCAGCCCCAGGCAGCGTCAGGTTAGCGCCAGTAGCGCTAACACCCACGCACGCACCGTACAGCTCCCTTAGTGGTATAGTATCTGATCGGATCAATATCTGATCCGATCAGATCTATACTAGCGTCCCCAGCAGTTTAGGGTTCCCAAAAACGCAGTGTTAGCGGGATCAGCCCAGATACCTGCTAGCACCTGCGTTTTGCCCCTCCGCCCGGCCCAGCCCAGCCCACCCAAGTGCAGTATCGATCGATCACTGACACTTACAAAACACTAAATGCATAACTGCAGCGTTCGCAGAGTCAGGCCTGATCCCTGCGATCGCTAACAGTTTTTTTGGTAGTATTTTGGTGAACTGGCAAGCACCAGCCCCAAGCAGCGTCAGATTAGCGCCAGTACCATTAAACACCCACGCACGCACCGTACACCTCCCTTAGTGGTATAGTATCTGAATGGATCAATATCTGATCCGATCAGATCTATACTGGCGTCCCCAGCAGTTTAGGGTTCCCAAAAACGCAGTGTTAGCGGGATCAGCCCAGATACCTGCTAGCACCTGCATTTTGCCCCTCCGCCCGGCCCAGCCCACCCAAGTGCAGTATCGATCGATCACTGTCACTTACAAAACACTTAACGCATAACTGCAGCGTTCGCAGAGTCAGGCCTGATCCCTGCGATCGCTAACAGTTTTTTTGGTAGCTTTTTATTGAACTGGCAAGCGCCAGCGGCCTAGTACACCCCGGTCATAGTCAAACCAGCACTGCAGTAACACTTGGTGACGTGGCGAGTCCCATAAGTGCAGTTCAAGCTGGTGAGGTGGCAAGCACAAGTAGTGTCCCGCTGCCACCAAGAAGACAAACACAGGCCCGTCGTGCCCATAGTGCCCTTCCTGCTGCATTCGCCAATCCTAATTGGGAACCCACCGCTTCTGCAGCGCCCGTACTTCCCCCATTCACATTCCCAACCAAATGCAGTCGGCTGCATGAGAGGCATTTTCTTTATGTCCTCCCGAGTACCCCTACCCAACGAACCCCCAAAAAAGCTGTCGTGTCTGCAGCAAGCGCGGATATAGGCGTGACACCCGCTATTATTGTCCCTCCTGTCCTGACAATCCTGGTCTTTGCATTGGTGAATGTTTTGAACGCTACCATTCATTAGTTGAGTATTAGCGTAGGGTACAGCATTGCACAGACTAGGCACACTTTCACAGGGTCTCCCAAGATGCCATCGCATTTTGAGAGACCCGAACCTGGAACCAGTTACAGTTATAAAAGTTAGTTACAAAAAAAGTGTAAAAAAAAAAAAAAAATATATAAAATAAAAAAAAAATAGTTGTCGTTTTATTGTTCTCTCTCTCTCTATTCTCTCTCTCTTGTTCTGCTCATTTTTACTGTATTCTATTCTGCAATGTTTTATTGTTATTATGTTTTATCATGTTTGCTTTTCAGGTATGCAATTTTTTATACTTTACCGTTTACTGTGCTTTATTGTTAACCATTTTTTTGTCTTCAGGTACGCCATTCATGACTTTGAATGGTTATACCAGAATGATGCCTGCAGGTTTAGGTATCATCTTGGTATCATTCTTTTCAGCCAGCGGTCGGCTTTCATGTAAAAGCAATCCTGGTGGCTAATTAGCCTCTAGACTGCTTTTACAAGCCGTGGGAGGGAAAGCCCCCCCCCACCTTCTTCCGTGTTTTTCTCTGGCTCTCCAGTCTCAACAGGGAACCTGAGAATGCAGCCGGTGATTCAGCCAGCTGACCATAGAGCTGATCAGAGACCAGAGTGGCTCCAAACATCTCTATGGCCTAAGAAACCGGAAGCTACGAGCATTTTATGACTTAGATTTCGCCGGATGTAAATAGCGCCATTGGGAAATTGGGGAAGCATTTTATCACACCGATCTTGGTGTCATCAGATGCTTTGAGGGCAGAGGAGAGATCTAGGGTCTAATAGACCCCAATTTTTTCAAAAAAGAGTACCTGTCACTACCTATTGCTATCATAGGGGATATTTACATTCCCCGAGATAACAATAAAAATGATTAAAAATAAAAAAAAAAAGAAAGGAACAGTTTAAAAATATGATAAAAAAGCAAAAAAAATAATAAAGAAAAAAAAAAAAAAAAAAAAAAAAAAAAAAAAAAGCACCCCTGTCGCCCCCTGCTCTCGCGCTAAGGCGAACGCAAGCGGCGGTCTGTCATCAAACGTAAACAGCAATTGCACCATGCATGTGAGGTATCGCCGCGAAGGTCAGATCGAGGGCAGTAATTTTTGCAGTAGACCTCCTCTGTAAATCTAAAGTGGTAACCTGTAAAGGCTTTTAAAGGCTTTTAAAAATGTATTTATTTTGTTGCCACTGCACGTTTGTGCGCAATTTTAAAGCATGTCATGTTTGGTATCCATGTACTCGGCCTAAGATCATCTTTTTTATTTCATCAAACATTTGGGCAATATAGTGTGTTTTAGTGCATTAAAATTTAAAAAAGTGTGTTTTTTCCCCAAAAAATGCGTTTGAAAAATCGCTGCGCAAATACTGTGTGAAAAAAAAAATGAAACACCCACCATTTTAATCTGTAGGGCATTTGCTTTAAAAAAATATATAATGTTTGGGGGTTCAAAGTAATTTTTTTGCAAAAAAAAATAACTTTTTCATGTAAACAATGAGTGTCAGAAAGGGCTTTGTCTTCAAGTGGTTAGAAGAGTTGGTGATGTGTGACATAAGCTTCTAAATGTTGTGCATAAAATGCCAGGACAGTTCAAAACCCCCCCAAATTACCCCATTTTGGAAAGTAGACACCCCAAGCTATTTGCTGAGAGGCATGTCGAGTCCATGGAATATTTTATATTGCGACACAAGTTGCGGGAAAGAGACAAATTTTTTTTTTTGCACAAAGTTGTCACTAAATGATATATTGCTCAAACATGCCATGGGAATATGTGAAATTACACCCCAAAATACATTCTGCTGCTTCTCCTGAGTACGGGGATACCACATGTGTGAGACTTTTTGGGAGCCTAGCCGCGTACGGGACCCCGAAAACCAAGCACCGCCTTCAGGCTTTCTAAGGGCGTGAATTTTTGATTTCACTCTTCACTGCCTATCACAGTTTCGGAGGCCATGGAAAGCCCAGGTGGCACAAAACCCCCCCAAATGACCCCATTTTGGAAAGTAGACACCCAAAGCTTTTTGCTGAGAGGTATAGTGAGTATTTTGCAGACCTCACTTTTTGTCACAAAGTTTTGAAAATTGAAAAAAGAAAAAAAAAAAAGTTTTTTCTTGTCTTTCTTCATTTTCAAAAACAAATGAGAGCTGCAAAATACTCACCATGCCTCTCAGCAAATAGCTTGGGGTGTCTACTTTCCAAAATGGGGTCATTTGGGGGGGTTTTGTGCCACCTGGGCATTCCATGGCCTCCGAAACTGTGATAGGCAGTGAAGAGTGAAATCAAAAATTTTCACCCTTAGAAATCCTGAAGGCGGTGCTTGGTTTTCGGGGCCCCGTACGCGGATAGGCTCCCAAAAAGTCCCACACATGTGGTATCCCCATACTCAGGAGAAGCAGCTAAATGTATTTTGGGGTGCAATTCCACATATGCCCATGGCCTGTGTGAGCAATATATCATTTAGTGACAACTTTGTGCAAAAAAAAAAAAGTGTCACTTTCCCGCAACTTGTGTCAAAATATAAAATATTCCATGGACTCAATATGCCTCTCAGCAAATAGCTTGGGGTGTCTACTTTCCAAAATGGGGTCATTTGGGGGGGTTTTGTGCCACCTGGGCATTCCATGGCCTCCGAAACTGTGATAGGCAGTGAAGAGTGAAATCAAAAATTTACACCCTTAGAAATCCTGAAGGCGGTGCTTGGTTTTCGGGGCCCCGTACGCGGCTAAGCTCCCAAAAAGTCCCACACATGTGGTATCCCCATACTCAGGAGAAGCAGCTGAATGTATTTTGGGGTGCAATTCCACATAGGCCCATGGCCTGTGTGAGCAATATATCATTTAGTGACAACTTTTTGTAAATATATTTGTTTTTTTGTTTTTTTGTCATTATTCAATCACTTGGGACAAAAAAAATAAATATTCAATGGGTTCAACATGCCTCTCAGCAATTTCCTTGGGGTGTCTACTTTCCAAAATGGGGTCATTTGGGGGGTTTTGTACTGCCCTGCCATTTTAGCACCTCAAGAAATGACATAGGCAGTCATAAACTAAAAGCTGTGTAAATTACAGAAAATGTACCCTAGTTTGTAGACGCTATAACTTTTGCGCAAACCAATAAATATATGCTTATTGACATTTTTTTTACCAAAGACATGTGGCCGAATACATTTTGGCCTAAATGTATGACTAAAATTTAGTTTATTGGATTTTTTTTATAACAAAAAGTAGAAAATATCATTTTTTTTCAAAATTTTCGGTCTTTTTCCGTTTATAGCGCAAAAAATAAAAACTGCAGAGGTGATCAAATACCATCAAAAGAAAGCTCTATTTGTGGGAAGAAAAGGACGCAAATTTCGTTTGGGTACAGCATTGCATGACCGCGCAATTAGCAGTTAAAGCGATGCAGTGCCAAATTGGAAAAAGACCTCTGGTCCTTAGGCAGCATAATGGTCCGGGGCTCAAGTGGTTAATATAAAACAGGCCTGTGTAAAACCAACAAGAAAGACAAAAAACTTGAACTTACAAAGTTCATATTAGGTAAAACCTGAAGGCTATATCAGACATCAGTATTTAGGAACTGGGTTTGATATAGCGTTCAGATGGGGGGAAATCACCCCTGGAAAAGCCAAATTTGGAAGATGCACACCAATTTACGAATGTCAACATGTGCTAGCTGCCATCAGGGGGGATCAAGGGGCGTGTTTTGGGGGAGCAAGCCCTTCCTCACCGCTACTTTATAATTGAGGAAGGGGTTGCACCCCCAAAACGCGTCCATTGATCTCCCGTGATGGCAGATAGCACATGTTGGCACACTGTGTACATCCTCCAAGTTTGACTTTTCAAAACATTGCAAAAAAATTTAAAAGAATGGACCACAATCCAAAAAGTGATTTTGTGGGGTTTTAAATTCGCCCCAAAACATCAATGATGTTATTATTTTTTTTAATCACATCATTGATTTTTTGCTGTATGTTTTGCAGTTCTACATTACACCCCATGATCTCCCCGATCAGGATCTAGGCACTTTCTGATGTGAAAGGATCTGGATCACGATCACCTAAAAAGAGAGAAACAAAACAAAAACAGGTATCAAAAATCTGCCGGCATCCATCTCTTACCTGAGCCTGTGGTCGCAGACACTCACCTGTTGTGGTGCCAATCTCCACCACATCTTCTTCTTCCTCCTGCTCAGCTTGGGCTGGTGTTATTTCCCCTTCTTCCATAGGTGGGGGGTCTCTGGTCTCCTCGGATGAGGGGTGTTCTCTGAGTCTTTTCTCCCCTATGTAAAACAAAAATGGTATAATTAGCACACAGATATTTGATGGCAGAACTAGAAATAGGAAACATTGCATGGAAGTGGGGTACAATTGTCAATTTTAGCCGAGTTCCAAGATGTCTTTTTTTTATTGCCCTTTGTCAAGCTGCAATACTTTACCTGTTTAGTACAAGCTTCACAGATGGAGACCCCCCTATAGTATACACTGGAGCACCTGTGTGGCCCCCCTAATAAAAATGGTGTTCTTGTGTCCCACACTAGTGCTCCATTGTCCAGATGTGAAAACAGCTGCTCAGTGTCCTCTCCTTACACAGAATCTAGTTTGCATTTCATTCTAGTAACAAACCCATCTACACAAACAAATATTTGGCATCCAAGTAGGCCCAAAAAAAATGTGGGAAAATGCATATGGCCTAAACAATGGTGTTTTAGAGGCCGAAAGAAAAATGTTTGATACGAACGAATAATGGGCCCATGAACATTAAAGTTGCCCTTTTAAATGTTACAATTAAGAAAAGCATATGGAGCAGCACGAACGGAATAAAGACAGAAAGAATAGGAACACAGCACAACTACTTACTTTTTTGCAGCACTCTCCGGATCTTTCGGTACTGCTCTGGCTCTCTTAATTTCAGGTCCGACCACCGCTTCCTGAGCTGATCTTTCGATCGTCGTACCCCGAAATTCTTGTGCAGACTTTTGATCACTTTCGCCATGATCTTGGCCTTTCTGATATTGGGGTTGGGGTAAGGCCCATACTTTCCGTCATAGTCGGACTTCTTCATGATGTCGACCATCTCCAACATCTCCCCAAAGGACATATTTGTGGCCTTAAAACGTCTCCTTCTGGATCGGGACGTGTCCGAATTCGGGCTTTCCTCCTCCTCGTTCCTGCAATTATCACGCACCTGCTGTGACTCCGCCATGTGCTCTTCCCCACTGCGCCGAACGAAAAGGGGCGGGGAATAGACTAGAAAGAACGTCAGGGGCGGGCGGAGTTACATGCATGCGCAGTGTGTATAAAGCGTAACACGCGTGCGTATTAAGTACGATCTGTGAGCGGAGGAAGGAGTATTGGACGTGCCGATCGTAAGAACGAAGGTAAGAGACAAGCTTGTGCCTATACTGCTTCTACATTGAGGCCTATATTGTAAGAAGATTAGGAGAGTTTTGTCTGACATTAGGCTTTGTCTTGTGTTGTGTCTTGCAGTGAACATGGATATGCTACTGAAAGACAATGACTTCATGTCAGTATTCCTAGATATGTTAATTGAGCTGCCATGTCTGTGGGAGATTAAACACCCCCATTTCAAGAACCAAGCAAAGAGGAAGGCAGCACTGGTTCAATTGTGTGAAATTGTGAAGCAGGTGATTCCCACGGCAGACATCACCTATTTAAAGATATTAATTGGTGGCCTGAGGAGCACATATCTAAGGGAGCGCAAGAAGGTCCAGGATTCACAGAGATCCGGAGCAGCAGATGACATCTATGTCCCCAGGATGTTGTACTATGACAGGCTGCATTTTCTGGCAGGCCAGACTGAACCCAGGCCATCCATCTCCAGTCTTCCTTCCACGCTTCCTCCCCCCCCCGGCTGGGGCTTCTGACGCCCAACCTGGGCCTTCCAGGCAACATGTGGAGGAGCCCAGATTGAGCCAGGTATAGCATTCCTCTAAATATTTCTGCTTGTCCAATCAATGATGTTAACTAGATGTTAGTTGGGAGTACTAATTTATGATTGTGATTGATGAAGCAAAAACTAAAACCATGTCCCTTTTTCATACACAGGGAAGTCTCAGCCAGGAGGTGGCCGGGCCGAGCCGGCTGGCTGATCTGCAGGTCCCTCCACCCCCCCTGAAAAGAGAAAGTGGCAGTAGGAGGAGTGCCCTAGAGGCTGCCAGAGGACTCTTTTGGAGGGCTACAGAGGTCCTGGGAGCACCACACACCGTGGAGGAGGACATTGCTGCCGTCATTGCATATAAAATGCAGAGGATGGAGGAGGGCCAACAAGTCATGTGTGAGTCCCTTATATTGGAGGCTCTTAACAAAGGTATGAGGGGCCAAATTACAGCTCAGACACACCTTTGCGATGGTCCTCCTCCTCCTCCTGCAGGTCCTCCTCCTCCTCCTCGTCCTCCCTCTCCTCCAGGTCCTCCCAGTCCTCCTCCAGGTCTTACTCCTCCTCCTGCCACATCTCCAACAGCACAGCCACAGCCCGGAATGAAGCATGGAAGGAAGACCAGAAAGTGAGGACCCTGGATCCAGTCTGGTCGGCCAAAAAATGCAGCCTCTTGTGGTACCACAGCCTGGGGACACACATGTCATCTGCTGCTTTCAAGATCTCTGAGAATCCCGGACCAGACTGCCCTCCCTTACATATGGACTCCTCAGGCCACCAATTTTGATGTTCAAGAATTGATGTCTGCCGTGGGGGTCCCAGGCTTCGCTAATTTCTCCTGTTGATTCAGTGTTGCCTTCCTCTTTGTTTGGTTCTGATCCCTTAATAAAGGATTTTTGTTTTGAATTATACTCTCCTATGTGTTTTACTTCAAAAATGACAGTTTGTTTGTGAGGATTCAGGTGCATTTCAAATATACAATGTGAAATGAACAAGGGACACCAACAACAATCTCCTGGAGATTAAATAATAAAAGATATCAATGGTGTTGGGGTAACTTGACACACAAAACACACACAAAAATATTCTGGAGTAAAAATAAAAATAACATTGAACAAAGATCAGCCTTTGAAAAAATACAAACATTAAATAAAAAAAAAGGCTTAAAATCCCAAAAAAATTAAATAAAAAATAAAAAATTATGTCAGATGTGACAACTAATAACAATATATTCAGGGAATACCAATAACAAAAACAAAAATAAAACTTTGGGAGAAGTGTGTGTGACTATGAGCAGCAAAACTACTTCATTCTTGTCACATTATAAAGAAGAAGAGAGTGCGCTGTATTAAACCATTTTTAACATTGCAGCGTGACGAAAGCGCTGTATCCATTGCGAATGCTACGTTTACCAGAACGAGCTGTTCCGTCTTGGAATTTCTTCTGAGCATGCGTGGCACTTTGTGCGTCGGAACAGGCCACACACGGTCGGAATTGACGCGATCGGATTTTGTTGTCGGAAAATTTTATCTCCTGCTCTCCAACTTTGTGTGTTGGAAAATCCGATGGAAAATGTCCGATGGAGCCCACACACGGTCGAAATTTCCGACAACACGCTCCGATCGGACATTTTCCATCGGAAAATCCGACCGTGTGTACGGGGCATAAGACAGAACTAGAATAGGATGCAGAGACCTTGTTAAAATAAGGTCCTCCTCAAGGGAAGCATCGTCATTGTGAGGTTGAGTAGCCATAGCTACAGATGAGGGTATTCCCCTGTGGGGTACTTGCGAAGTGGAGTGTGGAATATAGGGTAAACCAGTCTGGAAGCAGAATGCAACCACCTGAGTGTAGACTGTCTTGCAGTGAGGTCCATATATTTAAAGAGTGGGAGAAAGCCCCTGAATACCTTATAAAGGCTTTAGGCAGAAGTGGCAGTAAAGTGTGTGGCCTATGATGGGATGCAACAGCTGGTCACCCACTTGAGCCTAAGCTCTATGTGGTTGAGTTTTAGTTCCAATTTTAAAAGTTTGCACCATGAAGTTAATACATTACAAACAAGCCCCAGTTTTGGTAACCCTGTATCCTGTCTTACCTAAGACACTGACCCCTTTATAGGGTCCAGGCTTTGCCCATCACAATGGGCATGCCCCAAAAGGATCTTCAGGGTGTGTGTTCCATAAGAATAGACCACGGGCCTGCACCTTTATAGCACCTTACATCTGGCTACACACATTACACTAAGTGCTGAAGTGCCCGTGCAGGATTCAGTGCCCAAAGGAACATCACAAGTCATCCCCAGAGCATAGGGTCCAGGTGTGGCTCCCAAGGTCCTACTAAGGTTGCACCAATCCGAATGCACCACTATTGTTGTATTAGAAGACAGTAAACATTTGATTGAAGAATCTGAGATAAAATATTGAACTAGTTAACTGCTTCCTGACCGCTGCATGCCGATGTACATCGGCAGAATGGCAAAAAGTTAGAGGGGTTTTTAAACTAGGCGATGGGGGGGAGGGTCCAGAGACAGTGATAGCCAGCGCGGAAGATATTCCAGAGGGTAGTATTGGGGGCATTAGTGGTAGGTTAACCAAAGCACAAAAACACAAGGTGAGTATAGTAGCAAGTCCTAATTGCAATCTTGAAACACCCAATACGAGGACAATATGCGACCGGTCTAAACTATGTGGCATGTTCACTAATGCCAGGAGCATGGCGGACAAGATGGGTGAACTAGAGATACTGTTGTACAAGGAGGATTTGAATTTTGTGGGAATTTCAGAGACCTGGTTCAACAGCTCTCATGATTGGCTGGCAAACATTCAAGGGTATACCCTATACCACAAGGATAGAGAGGGTAAAAAAGGGGGAGGGGTATGCCTATATATCAAGAATAATGTACAAGTGAATGTGAGAGATGACATCACTGAGGGGGCTAGAGAGGAGGTGGAATCTTTATGGGTAGAGCTCCAAAGGGATGAAGCTAAGGGGAAAATAATACTGGGAGTATGCTATAGGCCCCCTAACCTGAGGGAGGAAGTGGAGACGGATCTCCTATCACAAATTGGATTAGCAGCAAGGATGGGAAGTGTTATCATAATGGGGGATTTTAATTATCCAGACATAGACTGGGCGGAGGGAACCGCGCATTCATTTAAGGCTCGCCAGTTCCTTAATGTCTTGCAGGACAATTTTATGGGTCAGATGGTAGACGCACCAACTAGAAATAAAACATTACTAGATCTACTGATTACCAACAATACAGACCTGATCACAGATGTGGAAATACGGGGCAATTTAGGTAACAGCGATCACAGGTCAATTAGTTTCAGTATAAATCACACAAATAGGAAACATGAAGGGAACACAAAGACACTGAATTTCAAAAGAGGCAACTTCCCTAAACTACAAACCTTGCTAAAAGGCATAAATTGGGATAAAATATTAGGAACAAAGAATACGGAGGAGAGATGGGTTTGCTTTAAGAGCATATTAAATAAGGGCATTAGCCAATGTATCCCATTGGGTAATAAATTTAAAAGAGCGAACAAACATCCTGGATGGCTTAACTCCAATGTAAAAATGCATATAAAAGCAAAGGAGAAGGCCTTCAAAAAATACAAGGTTGAGGGATCATCCTCAGCATTCAGAATTTATAAAGAATGCAATAAGAAATGTAAGGGTGCAATTAGGACGACTAAGATAGAACATGAAAGACACATAGCGGTGGAGAGCAAAAAAAAATCCCAAGAAATTCTTTAAGTATGTAAACAGTAAAAAAGGGAGGACAGACCATATTGGCCCCATAAAGAATGAGGAAGGACATCTGGTTACAAAGGATGGGGAGATGGCAAAGGTATTGAATTTATTCTTCTCCTCAGTCTTCACGAGTGAATCGGGGGGCTTCAGTAACCAAAACTGCAGTGTTTATCCTCATGACACAACACAGGAAGCACCTACATGGTTAACAGAGGACGGAATTAAAATTAGACTTGAGAAACTTAACATTAATAAATCACCGGGACCAGATGGCTTGCATCCGAGGGTACTTAGGGAACTCAGTCAGGTGATTGCCAGACCGTTGTTCCTAATTTTTACAGACAGTCTATTGACTGGAATGGTACCAGCTGATTGGAGAAAAGCCAATGTAGCACCAATATTTAAAAAGGGCCCAAAAAACATTCCTGGGAATTACAGACCAGTTAGCCTAACATCAATAGTATGTAAACTCTTGGAGGGGATGATAAGGGACTATATACAAAATTTTAGTAATAAGAATGATATCATTAGCAGTAATCAGCATGGATTCATGAAGAATCGTTCTTGCCAAACCAATCTATTAACCTTCTATGAGGAGGTGAGTTGCCATCTAGATAAAGGAAGGCCCGTAGACGTGGTGTATCTGGATTTTGCAAAAGCATTTGACACAGTTCCCCATAAACGTTTACTGTACAAAATAAGGTGCGTTGGCATGGACCATAGGGTGAGTACATGGATTGAAAACTGGCTACAAGGGCGTGTTCAGAGGGTGGTGATAAATGGGGAGTACTCAGAATGGTCAGGGGTGGGTAGTGGGGTTCCCCAGGGTTCTGTGCTGGGACCAATCCTATTTAATTTATTCATAAACGACCTAGAGGATGGGATAAACAGTTCAATCTCTGTATTTGCAGACGATACTAAGCTAAGCAGGGCAATAACTTCTCCGCAGGATGTGGAAATCTTGCAAAAAGACCTGAACAAATTAATGGGGTGGGCGACTACATGGCAAATGAGGTTCAATGTAGAAAAATGTAAAATAATGCATTTGGGTGGCAAAAATATGAATGCAATCTATACACTGGGGGGAGAACTTCTGGGGGAATCTAGGATGGAAAAGGACCTGGGGGTCCTAGTAGATGATAGGCTCAGCAATGGCATGCAATGCCAAGCTGCTGCTAATAAAGCAAACAGAATATTGGCATGCATTAAAAGGGGGATCAACTCCAGAGATAAAACGATAATTCTCCCACTCTACAAGGCTCTGGTCCGGCCGCACCTGGAGTATGCTGTCCAGTTCTGGGCACCAGTCCTCAGGAGGGACGTACTGGAAATGGAGCAAGTACAAAGAAGGGCAACAAAGCTAATAAAGGGTCTGGAGGATCTTAGTTATGAGGAAAGGTTGCGAGCACTGAACTTATTCTCTCTGGAGAAGAGACGCTTGAGAGGGGATATGATTTCAATTTACAAATACTGTACTGGTGACCCCACAATAGGGATAAAACTTTTTCGCAGAAGAGAGTTTAATAAGACTCATGGCCACTCATTACAATTAGAAGTAAAGAGGTTTAACCTTAAACTACGTAGAGGGTTCTTTACTGTAAGAGCAGCAAGGATGTGGAATTCCCTTTCACAGGCGGTGGTCTCAGCGGGGAGCATTGATAGCTTCAAGAAACTATTAGATAATCACCTGAATGACCGCAACATACAGGGATATGTAATACTGACACATAATCACACACATAGGTTGGACTTGATGGACTTGTGTCTTTTTTCAACCTCACCTACTATGTAACTATGTAACGGGTGCGCAAAAGGGCCTAACCTATACGTCCCCTCATAATATTGGGCTAGCGGGTGCGCGCACCGCGGGAGCGTGCCCGCTGACTTGATGTCCGCCAGTGGCCCGCAATCGCAAAGAGGAGAGGCAGAACGGGGAAATGCAAAGGCAAACAAGACATTTCCCTGTTCTGCCTAGTGACATGACAGGGATCTACTGTTCCCTGGAATCGGGAGCAGTGCTCTCTGTCATGTCAGTGGTAGCCCATCCCCCCTACAGTGAAAACACGCTGAGGGAACACATTTTACCCCTTAATCGCCCCCTAGTGTTTAACCCCTTCCCTGCCAGTGACATTTACACAGTAATCAGTTGCTATTTATAGCTCTGATCGCTGTATAAATGTCAATGGTCCCAAAATAGTGTCAAGTGTCCGATCTGTCCGCCGCAATGTCGCAGTCCTGATAAAAATCACAGATCACCGCCTTTACTAATAAAAAAAATGTATAATAAAAATGTCATAAATCCATCCCCTATTTTGTAGACGCTACAACTTTTACGCAAGCCAATCAATATACACTTATTGCGATTTTACCAAATATATGTAGAATAATACATATCGGCCTAAACTGAGAAAGAAATTTAGTTTTTTATATATTTTTGGGGGATATTTATTATAGCAAAAAGTAAAAAAATATAGCTTTTTTTTTTTTTTTTTAAATTGTCAGTCTTTTTTTTGCTTATAGCGCAAAAAATAAAACCACAGAGGTGGTGGTCAAATACCACCAAAAGAAAGCTCTATTTGTGGGAAAAAAAGGACAGCAATTTTGTTTGGGTACAATGTCGCACGACCGCGCAATTGTCAGTTAAAGTGACACAGTGCCGAATTACAAAAAATGCTCTGGTCATTAAGGGAGTAAAATCTTCCGGGGCTGAAGTGGTTAAGCTAAGCATGATTTTGATTTGTCCATACAGGAGAAGAAGTGCATCACCTTAGGGCACTACCAAAAAACTGAGAACTCACAGAGTGAGGTAGGGTTATAGGGGAGGCCCCCAGGCAGTGTGTCCTCAAAAGCTTTGCCAGTGTCCAATCACCTGAAGGTACGAATGGAGTTTTTGACTCCTCTAAAAAAGTTCTGCAATCATTCTAGTTAATGAGAAAATCCTTTAATCCTTTACATGTCTTCTGGTGCACATTGCTGTGTTTTGAAATTTAGCACATCCTGTTCTTGATTTTTTAGGTTACTCACCAAAAGACATAAAGATATAACTGGCAGTGATAGGAGCCCATTACCCAGGGTCTATGAATACTCAGTCTTCGTGCTGTATTAAGATATCACATTTTTCATAACACTTTGTAAGTAAATATTCAAATGAACTGAGTGCATTTTTATTAAACTAGTTTATCATGTGTTGCAGGTTTGCACCAAAGTTTTATTCGTTCATTTTATAGCACTATTTTTGCACAGTTTGGTTTTTGAATTGCACTGAGTGCTGTTTTATAAGTTCTGCGGATTGAGGTTTTAATTTAAGCAGATGGGGGTGTTGACTTATCCGTGAAAGTTCTGCAATTATTCCAGGTAATTAGAAAATTCTTTAAAATCTCTACAGTGCCTTGCAAAAGTATTTAACCCCCCCCCCTTGGCATTTTTCGAGTTTTGTTGCCTCACAACCTGGAATTAACATGGATTGTTTGAGGATTTGCATCATTTAATTTACAGAACATGCCCAGATTTTTTTTTATTGTGAAGCAAACAAATAGGACAAAATAACATAAAAAGTCAATGTGCATAACTATTTATCCCCCTTTACTTTGTAGAGCCATCTTTTGCGGCTATCACAGGTCCAAGTCGCTTTGGATAAGTCTCTATGAGCTTGCCACATCTTACCACTGGGATTTTTGCCCATTCCTCCTTGCAAAACTGCTCCAGCTCCTTCAAGTTGGATGGTTTGCGCTTGTGAACAGCAATCTTTAAGTTTGACCATAGATTTTCTATCGGATTGAAGTCTGGGCTTTGACTAGGCCATTCCAACACATTTACATGTTTCCCCTTAAACCACTCAAGTGTTGCTTTAGCAGTATGTTTGGGGTCATTGTCCTGCTGGAAAGTGAACCTCCGTCCTAGCCTTAAATCACACACACACAGAGTGGTACAGGTTTTGCTCAAGAATATCCCTGTATTTAGCACCATCCATCTTCCCCTCAACTCTGACCAGTTTCCCAGTCCCGACTGCTGAAAAACATCCACAACAGCATGGTGCTGCCACCACCATGTTTCACTGTGGGGATGGTGTTCTTTGGGTGATGTGATGTGTTGGGTTTGCGCCAGACATAGTGTTTTCTTTGATGGCCAAAAAGTTCAATTTTAGTCTCATCAGACCAGAGCACCTTCCTTCATACATTTTGGGACTCTCCCACATGCCTTTCTGCAAACTCAAAACGTGCCATTTTGTTTTTTGCTGAAAGTAATGGCTTTCTTCTGGCCACTCTGCCATAAAGCCCTACTCTATGGAGCATACGGCTTATTGTCGTCCTATGTACAGATACTCCACTCTCTGCTGTGGAACTCTGCAGCTCCTCCAGGGTTACCTCTATGCTGCCTCTCTGATTAATGCCCTCCTTGCCCGGTTCGTGAGTTTTGGTGTGTGGCCGTCTCTTGGCAGGTTTGCTGTTGTTCCATGTTCTTTCCATTTGGTTATGCTCCTAGGGATCATCAAAGATTTGGATCTTTTTTTTAAAACCTAACCCTGACTTATACTTCTCAACAACATTGTCCCTTGTTTGGAGAGTTCCTTGGTCTTCATGGCAGTGTTTGGTTAGTGGTGCCTCTTGCTTAGGTGTTGCAGCCTCTGGGGCCTTTCAAAAAGGTGTGTATATGTAATGACATCATGTGACACTTAGATTGCACACAGGTGGACATCATTTCACTAATTATGTGACTTCTGAAGGTAATTGGTTGCACCAGAGCTTTTTATGGGCTTCATAACAAAGGGGGTGAATACATATGCACATGCCAATTATCATTTTTTTATTTCTGAAAAATAGTTTTGTATATATTTTTATAATTTTACTTCACCAACTTAGACTATTGTGTTCTGATCCATCCCATATAATTCAGATTAAAAAAACATTGAACTAAAGGCTGTAATGTAACAAAATAGGTAAAAAGCCAAGGGGGTGAATACTTTTGCAAGGCACTGTAAATAGCTGGCATAGAGCACATCCTGAAAGATGTAGAGCATCTACTACCATTACCATACCACCACAAGAAATGACAAAAAGTTGCAAAAGATGAGCAGGCCTCATGTGGTAATAATGTGTACGAAACAAAAATAGGATACTGAGCTGTGCACAAACATATCAATTTCATTTTAGCCTCCTTTCATTTCTGCCTAGCCTCAATAGCAAGTAATTTATTTTTCTGAATTAAAGGAAAAAAATAAGAGAAAGGAATAGCTGGAGATAATTAAATAACATACATTTTTAGGAATATATATGAGTTTTTGAGGCCTTGAGAAGCTCATTACCAGGTTACCTGAGGTAAGAGTAAACGACCACCTCAGGAGAACACAGGCTGATGATGTACACCTTGCTCTGCATTGCATAGCACAAAATGTGCTAATCATTATAACAAACCGTAAGATCAGTAGTCCAGGCTTCTAAGGGGTGGTTTGAAGTTAATGTTGTTTGCAGCCTACAGTGCTATGCAAATCATGCGTCCTACATTTCTGTGTCGTCCCTTAATCTATTTTGATATTTTTCCCTGAAAGCAGAGATTCTGTGACACTTATGGGGTGGTAAAAAATATGCCACAAACTTTTAAGGTGACTTGTGCGAAAATGACAGGAACAAAAATATTTTGTGCTGGTGGCAATGGATGTGTCAGTGTGTAAGGAAGCAAAAAAAAAAGGAAATAAATGAAAGTGCTCTCTTTCCCTCCAACAAAGACAAATGACTCATTGATGTATAATTTAGATAACAAATGAAGTTCTGCAGTAGAACTACAAAATACATGTTTACCTGGTTATAAAATGCTAACATGAGAAAGTGAAGCTTTAGAATGGACACCTGGGCAGCAATGAAAAAATACAAATTAGCGCGAAGTGGTGAATGAGCGTTAAAAGCTGCTGAACACTAGGGTCAAAAAACAAATCCCTTAATACAAATATAACAACAGATAGTGCAGCGCTAAAGAAGTAAAACACTGAAGTCCACCATGATATCAATGTCCATAAGGGTAATCAGTAAATCATCCTCAAGTGCGAGCAAACACCAGTTTGTAGAGAAGTGATTTCAGGTAGCCCACCACCAAGGAATAGGTTGGCCTCTCACCTGAAGGAATGGACCCTTTGATTATAGAGGGTCATAAATCGCCTTAATCAAGCAAGGAACAGCATGTGTAGGCATCCGTCAGGACTCAGGTGTCAAACACTCCTCAGGGACCATGGGGCTCCGGTGACAGACTCTCCAATATAACCAGGGTATATAAAAGAGGAATGGCAAAAAAATAGTGCTCTCTGTATGCAATACTTTATTAAAGACTAAAAAGAATCACTCACATGTTGAACGCTGGGTACAGGCATGTAATCAACAGAAGCAGTGCGATCTCCGTCTCGTAGCGTGGATGTGCACACAGAGAGCACTATTATGGACATTGATATCATGGGGAACTTCAGTGTTTTACTTCTTTAGCGCTGCACTATCTGTTGTTATACATGGCAGCAATACATGGCAATCTTTATTAATGACAGAATAAATGATGCTGAGACTAATGCCGCGTACACACGAGCGGACTTTCTATCCTACTTGGTCCGGCACACTTTCCGACGGACTTTGTCCGCCAGGTGCGCCGGACTTTAAAACGGACGGACTTGCCCACACACGCCGGGACTTTCCGGCGGGCTAAGTCCGCCCGTCTTTCCGACGGACTTTCGCCGGAGTTCCGGCGGACTTTCAGAATGAACGGACTTGCCCACACACGGACAAGTCCGTTCATTTTGAACGTGACTCAGGTGCGACGGGACTAGAAAAGGATGTCAATCTTGCCGCTTTTATCGGCGAGATTGACACCTTACTAGCCCCGTCGCGGGGCATACCAGGCCCTTAGGTCTGGTATGGATTATAAAGGGGAACCCCGCTACGCCGAAAAAACGGCGTGGGGTCCCCCTAAAATCCATACCAGACCCCGATCCGAGCACGCAGCCTGGCCGTTCAGGAAAGGGGGTGGGGACGAGTGAGCGCCCCCCCCCCCTGAACCGTACCAGGCCGCATGCCCTCAACATGGGGGTGGGTGCTTTGGGGGAGGGGGGCGCCCTGCGCCCCCCCCCCAAAGCACCTTGTCCCCATGTTGATGAGGACAAGGGCCTCTTCCCGACAACCCTGGCCGTTGGTTGTCGGGGTCTGCGGGCGGGGGCTTATCGGAATCTGGGAGCCCCCTTTAATAAGGGGGCCCCCAGATCCCGGCCCCCCACCCTATGTAAATGAGTATGGGGTACATGGTACCCCTACCCATTTACCTAGGAAAAAAGTGTAAGTAATAAAACACACTACACAGGTTTTTAAAATATTTTATTAAACAGCTCCGGGGGGGGGATCTTCCTCCGGCTTCGGGGGTCTTCTTCCGGCTTCGGGGGTCCCTCCGCTTCATCTTCTCCCGGCGTCCGGTTGGTTCTTCTCCGCTCTCTTCTCCCGGTGTTCCTGTTCTTCGGCCGGCTCCTCTGCTGTCTTCAAGTAGCTCTCTTGCCAGCAGAGGTCCGGACTTCTGGGCTTCTGGGCTTCTGGGCTTCTCTTCCCCAGATGTTGACACGACGCTCTCTCCTGCTGGACTGCTCTCCGAGGGCTGCGTTGTGACTTATATAGGCGGAGACCCCGCCCCCTTTTGATGTCACAGTCCCTGGGCATGCTGGGACTGTGACGTTTTAGGGGGCGTGGTCAACATCACCCAGTGACCACGCCCCCTAAAACGTCACAGTCCCAGCATGCCCAGGGACTGTGACATCAAAAGGGGGCGGGGTCTCCGCCTATATAAGTCACAACGCAGCCCTCGGAGAGCAGTCCAGCAGGAGAGAGCGTCGTGTCAACATCTGGGGAAGAGAAGCCCAGAAGCCCAGAAGCCCAGAAGCCCAGAAGTCCGGACCTCTGCTGGCAAGAGAGCTACTTGAAGACAGCAGAGGAGCCGGCCGAAGAACAGGAACACCGGGAGAAGAGAGCGGAGAAGAACCAACCGGACGCCGGGAGAAGATGAAGCGGAGGGACCCCCGAAGCCGGAAGAAGACCCCCGAAGCCGGAGGAAGATCCCCCCCCCGGAGCTGTTTAATAAAATATTTTAAAAACCTGTGTAGTGTGTTTTATTACTTACACTTTTTTCCTAGGTAAATGGGTAGGGGTACCATGTACTCCATACTCATTTACATAGGGTGGGGGGCCGGGATCTGGGGGCCCCCTTATTAAAGGGGGCTCCCAGATTCCGATAAGCCCCCGCCCGCAGACCCCGACAACCAACGGCCAGGGTTGTCGGGAAGAGGCCCTTGTCCTCATCAACATGGGGACAAGGTGCTTTGGGGGGGGGGGCGCAGGGCGCCCCCCTCCCCCAAAGCACCCACCCCCATGTTGAGGGCATGCGGCCTGGTACGGTTCAGGAGGGGGGGGGGCGCTCGCTCGTCCCCACCCCCTTTCCTGACCGGCCAGGCTGCGTGCTCGGATCGGGGTCTGGTATGGATTTTAGGGGGGACCCCACGCCGTTTTTTTCGGCGTAGGGGCTTCCCTTTATAATCCATACCAGACCTAAGGGCCTGGTATGCCCCGCGTTCGCCGCAATAGGAAAATTTGTTTTTCCTATTGCAGCGAGCGTGAGATGCAATACCCTGCCCTCGTGTTGTATCTGGTCCGTCGGACCAGCCTACACACGAGCGGGCTTTCCGTCGGACCAGCACACACACGAGCGGACTTTCCGCCCGAAACTGAGTCCGGCGGAAAGATTTAGAACTTTCTTCAAATCTAGGTCCGGCGGGCTTTTGGGAAAAAGTCCGCCGGAAAAGTCCGCCGGTGCCTACACACGGGCGGATTGTCCGGCACACTCTGGTCCGCCGGACCAAGTATGCCGGAAAGTCCGACCGTGTGTACGCGGCATAAGTGATCAATGTATAGAGATTCACAATAAGTAATAATAATAAAATTTGTATTTGGCAATGTTTCAGTTCAAATAATTAAAGTATAACTCCAACTATTTATTTATTTATTTATTTTGCAGAAGGATTGGATTCTTTTTCAGGTTTGTGTTACTGTCAGTGGACCAAATTGGTGGATTAACCCTCGCTTCCTGCTTTGGTAACAATGCAGTGGATAAGACAGGAAGATAGGGTGAATCTCCACCAAAGGCACTGACAGCAATAAAAACTTGGTGGAGGTTATAGCCTTCTTCAATTCCAAAAAAAACAGTGGTTTTACTTATGTTGCGTCATGGCTGGAGAGACTTTCCTTAGCATCCTATGCTGGTGCGAATGTTGTCACTTGGGGAGGAAGTGAAATGTAATCACTCCAGCACACACACAGCAGATAAAATCTCAGAGAGATTCTAACCCTTACATATTTATCCAAAACTAAAAAAAAAGTTTTGGCTCAGGTTCAACTTTTTAATAATTCTATCAATAGACATAATATACAGAAGGGGATAACATTAATATTTGTGAAATAATCTGTACAGAGATCTTACTTAGTATTGGACCAGGCTTATTACAAAATCCGATGGTGCTGTGACCTCTAGGCCTTCACTACAACATACGATAAAGCAACTTACAGTACATACAGTAAATGCACAAAATAAGGTGCTCCAAGCAAAAAAGGTATTTCTGCAAGCACTGCTGATTTCCTAACCTAACCAATCTTAGCCTATCCTAGCCTAACCAACCTAACTTCACTACTGTGTTCTGTAGTGACACAGGGGATGGTGGGAAGGACCACAATGTGCGGCGGAGTACCAAGATATCCAGACTATCACAAGTGTCGGATTCTACAGGATCTTCAGCTGATGGTTTTCCTTCTCTACTGCAGAGATTGGCATTGCAGTCAGTGGAAGAGGTGAGTATTGGGGCCTTTGTCGATGGACTTTTGTTTGCACCATATAAGATTTGCTTTCCCATTAAAGACTATCTCAAACTGATGGCACCAACAAAAGCCTGCACAGGGATCCCCCATGCGTGCACAGACATGAAGTTTTGCTTTAACTAATCAGTGAATATTTTACATTTTAAATATAGTTTTTATCAGCACTTAGGGGCCCTTCTAATATTAAGATCATTGTATATCTTTCTGACACACAAATATAAAATGCTGGGTAAACCTTTTTTCAGAATTGTTTATTTATTTGGTTTATGCATCCCAATGCTGAGCAACCAGAAAAAAATGAAATTATTTCCTAGAAAATCACCATATATCAAATAATCTCTTGGAATCCTCCAGCAGAGGATTATAGGAGTTGTTTGCAAGCTTGATCCTCAGGAGATTTGGATTTGTCCAGCAGATGTGTAGTAGCCAGAGCTATCTGTAGAAAACCTCTGAGAAAGGTAAACCATGTCCAGCTCCACTTCTCCAAAACAGAATTTGTCAAAAATCTGCAAAGACAAAAATATTCCATGTAAGCAGTCACTGGGGATAGATTAGTTACAGGGCAAAAGCTCAATAATATCACTTTATTTCATTATTTTCAATAGGCCACGGTGCTCTTCTGTCAAACAAGATTTCCATCTCACACTGCTGTCGAGGTTACACAGGATTCAGTATGAAGACTTCCCAGGGGCTTATTTTAGGTCTGTGCTCATTCAAAATTCACTTACATCAGGAGACCAAACATGTGAAAGGCATCAAAATATTTCCACAACTCCTTCACTGCCAGAAGACTTCTAGCCTGAAAGTAGATTTAGCTAAGATGCCTGTTTTTCACTACGGCTTCTAGTTTTCTGTATACAGAGGATTCTTGGAATTATGTTCCTGTGGGAAAATTTAGATACTTTAA
This sequence comes from Aquarana catesbeiana, assembly GCF_042186555.1. Classification (NCBI taxonomy): domain Eukaryota; kingdom Metazoa; phylum Chordata; class Amphibia; order Anura; family Ranidae; genus Aquarana; species Aquarana catesbeiana. Next base: position 148,980,960 of record NC_133331.1, on the reverse strand, counting down.
ATACTAATTGGCTATTTGCATGTTAATCACCATGGTGCTTCCAGCTTCAATTATGAGATGGTTTTCAGATACATTTGGATGAAGATATAAGCTATTAGTGCTTGAATTAAGGTATGGTTAGTCAATGATCACATCTGCCACAGGGAAAGGCAAGTATCTTGCCTAAGGTGGCATTTTTAGGAAGCTGTTACGGGAGAGATAAACATATTTTGTTTTTATTGAGAAAAACAGAAAAAGATATGTGAAATCTGTCAACTGCTATTTCTAAAACTATGTAACATCAAGCTTTTAGGATTTGTTGATCCTTTTTCAAGGATGACATATCATCCAATGAAGCATGCCACCTGAAACATCCCCTGACTGCATACCCTGTCTCTATAAATCCACTATTAAGGCCTTGGTAATATATGAACATGCAAAGTCATCTAGTCAAATAAGTTTTCTACCTATTGCTGTTTGTTTAATTTTTATTTTTGTGAGGATCACTACACCAGTAACCAGACTGTTTTGTCCAAGAGACCATTTACCAGTCACACCAGTCTGGCCTGCCAGTGAATCTCAGATAAACCCATTTCCTATAGTTCTGGTGGGCAAGGTTACACAAAGATGGTATGAACAGCTCTAGGAACTAAGAGTTTAAATAATTGTAGGGCTAACTTCCCACTGCTCAGATCAGTTGACAACCCCTCTCCCCAGGCTGTGGCCAACATCAGTTAGGGTGTCTTCTTCATATTTTCCAATGAGTCAGTGGGCTTTGGTATACTGCACATGCAAGGCCTTTTCTTCATAGACTCCAATGGAGAAGCTGTCTACTTGCAAACCTGTAAACAGATAGCCTATTATGTGATTTTAAAGGAGAAAAGACTGCTCATGAGCAGCACAGTTTAGAGGACTGATGAGCTGTCTTATCTGGCATAGGCTGTGGCCCATGGCGGTCAACACCAGATGATCTGAGGTCCATAGTGGGTACTACACATTGGATGGGGCAGGTGAATGGTACAGTTAGCCCCATAAATATTTAAACTATTGTTATTTTTGAAGTAGATGTGGCTTGCCATAAAATTTTACACAGCCTGTTCAACTGCAATACTTCTGACCATAAAGCTGAGAAACATAATAATCATAAAGTTTAAAGTCTAAATTAAACTTCAGCATTTAAAAAAGAAAAAGGAAAAAGTCTGTTGCATTTTACTGACCCATTGCAATGCCAGATTTCAGTGGAATCTGTAACTAGAAATGCCTGCGCTCAGAGCTGTGAATATGCATATATGGAGAGCATAGGCGTGCGCAGGGGGTGTGCCAGGTGTGCCTGGGCACACCCTAATCACTATGTGCAGTGGTGAATTCCCCTACTGCCCAGACTTCTCCTCCCTTCTTGTTGGCCCTGCTGTCCTGCTGGCTTCCCTCCTCTCCTCTCCCCCCAGATGTGTGAGGGATGTTTCAGGATGGGGAGCAGGGGAAGGGGTTAGTAAATATGCAATTTATCAGCCCTTTCCTTTTCTAAATGAACACACTTGCTCACTGTGGCCATTCATAATGGACGCATAGTAAACTGTGTTTACTATTCTTCAGTTTGTGAATGCACATGAAGCCCATTCATTCACTACCTCGTGCAGCTGAGGCTACAGAGAAATCCATGTGTGTTTGAGCTTTGGGGTGCACACCCTAATGCAATAGGCTGTGCACACCTATGATGGAGAGGATTGATATTCAAAATAGATTATAGGGCCATTGTGAAGTAGATGTGTAAGAGATCAAAGGGAAAGCTGTGGCCCTAAATATCGACCTGGGTCAGGGAATTTGCTCACAGTTTACAGACGCCATTTGCTGGAGGATATTGATAATCACTGCATAATCTATAATATATACATATAGATTAGACAGGGGACTATCCAGTGAGAGATGTTGATGTAAGTGGTATTTGAGTTGCGTGTGTGTTATGAAATGCCAAGTCAGATAATTTTCTCTCTCTCTCCTATTACTGGAGTTCACCCATGATACAGAACCTGAGGACAAACTTATGTAACATATCAATTTTGCTCTTATAGCATTAATTACTTTGTAACATCAATTGGATCTATTTACAGTTTGTACATAGTAGCAATTTTCCTTTCTGTGTAATTAAATAAAACATGTGCTTCTCTTATCACTGACAGTACTTCTATAATTATTATTGTCACTATCAAATTATCAGAGTGCTATAACTCTAATAGAGGAGCATAGTTACAAAAATAGAAAAGATAAAAAAAAATACAAAAAAAAAAAAAAATTATATATATATGTATATATATCTATATATATAGATATATATACATATATATCTATATATCTATATATATATATATATATATATATATAGATATATATATATATATAGATATATAAAGCCCTCAGAGGTTTGTTAGAGAACCTTAAGCCTCGTACACGATCCGATTGTTGGCCAACAGAGTGTCAGACTTTTGTCCGAAGGGTGTGTGCCAGGAACTTGTCTTGCATACAAACGGTACACAATTGTTGGCCAACAAACACGAACGTAGTGATGTACTACATGGAATTTCAGCTCTTGAGCGCCACCCTTTGGGCACCTTCTGCTAATTTCGTGTTTGGTGAGCATTGATTCCAAGCATGCGTGTTTGTACTTTAGACTTTTGTGTGATGGACTTTTGTACAGACGATATGAAAATCTGACAACAGAACATTTTCCGCCAAAAATTTACTAGCCTACTATCCAACATTTGTTGGTCGAAAGTTGGACAACAATTGTCTGAAGGAGCGTACTAACAGTCTGTCATCACACAATTCCCTGCCGAAAATCCGATCGTGTGTACGAGGCTTTAGTGAACACACAGCATTATGAAGGCCAAGGAACACACCAGACAGGTCAGGGATAATGTTGTTGAGAAGTTTAAAGCAGGGTTAGGTTATACAAAAATATGCCAAGCTTTGAACATCTCATGGAACACTGTTCAATCAATCATCCAAAAATGGAAATAGTATAGCACAACTGCAAATCTACCAAGACAAAAGTGACAGGCTGGGCAAGGAGAGCATTAATCCGTGAAGCAGCCAAGAAGCCTATGGTAACTCTGGAGGAGCTTCAGAGATCCACAGCTCAGGTGGGAGAATCTGTCCACAGGACAACTATTAATTCTGCACTCCACATTTATTGAAGAGTGGCAAGAGGAAAGCCATTGTTGAAGGAAAGCCATAAGTCGTCCCGTTTGCAGTTTGCGAGAAGCCATGTGGGGACACAGCAAACATGTAAAAGAAGGTGCTCTGGTCAGATGAGACCAAAATTTAACTTTTTGGCCTAAAAGCAAAATGCTATGTGTGGTGGAAAACTAACCCTGCACCCTGAACACATCATTACCACTGTGAAACATGGTGGTGGCAGCATTATGTTGTGGGGATGCTTTTCTTTAACAGGGACAGGTAAGCTGGTCAGAGTTGATTGGAAGATGGATGGAGCCAAATACAGGGCAATCTTAGAAGAAAACCTGTTAGAGTCTTCAAAAGCCTTGAGACTGGGGAGGAGGTTCACCTTCCAGCAAGACCATGACCCTAAATGTACAGCCAGAGCTACAATAGAATGGTTTAGATCAAAGCGTATTCATATGTTAGAACGTTTTCCATCCAATCAGACAGAGCTTGAGATTGAGGAAGGAAGGAAGGAAGGAAGGAAGGAAGGAAGGAAGGAAGGAAGGAAGGAAGGAAGGAAGGAAGGAAGGAAGGAAGGAAGGAAGGAAGGAAGGAAGGAAGGAAGGAAGGAAGGAAGGAAGAATGTGCAAAAATGTCACTCTCTATATGTGCAAAGCTGGTAGAGACATACCAAAAAAGACTTTCAGCTGTAATTGCAGCGAAAAGTATTGACTCAGGGGGGTTAAATACAAATGCACACCACACTTTCCACATATTTATTTGTAAAATATTTTGAAAACCATTTATCATTTACCTTCCACTTCACAATTACATGCCACTTTGTGTTGGTCTATCACATAAAATCCCAATAAAATAGATTTACGTTTTGGTTGTAACATGACAAAATGTGGAAAATTTCTAGGGGTATGAATACTTTTTCAAGGCACTGGAGATTATATATATATATATATATATTTATTTATTATTATTTATTTATATATTACTGTGCAAAAGTTTTAGGCAGGTGTGAAAAAATGCTGTAAAGTAAAAATGCTTTTAGAAATAGAAGTGTTAATAGTTGATATTTTATCAATTAACAACGTGGAAAGTAAATGAACTGAAGAGAAATCTAAATCAAATCAATATTTGGTGTGACCACCCTTTGCCTTCAAAACAGCAATAATTACTCTAAGTACACTTGCACACCGTTTTTGAATGAACTTGGCAGGAAGGTTGTTCAAAAACATCTTGGAGAACTAACCACAGCTCTTCTGTGGATGTAGGATGCCTCAAATCCTTCTGTCTCTTCATGTAATCCCAGAAAGACTAATGCCCTGTACACACGGTCGGATTTTCTGACGGAAAATGTGTGATAGGACCTTGCTGTTGGAAATTCCGACAGTGTGTAGGCTCCATCACACATTTTTCCATCTGAATTTCCGACACACAAAATTTGAGAGCTTGCTATAAAATTTTCCGACAACAAAATCCGTTGTCGGAAATTCCGACCGTGTGTACACAAATCCGATGCACAAAGTGCCCCGCATGCTCAAAATAAATTAAGAGAAGAAAGCTATTGGCTACTGCCCCGTTTATAGTCCCAACGTACGTGTTTTACGTCATCGCGTTTAGAACGATCAGATTTTCCGACAACTTTGTGTGACCGTGTGTATGCAAGACAAGTTTGAGCCAACATCCGTCAGAAAAAATCCATGGATTTTTTGGTGGAATGTCCAATCAATGTCCGACCTTGTGTACAGGGCATAAATGTTGAGATCAGGGCTGTGTGGGTGCCAAACCATCACTTTCAGGACTCCTTGTTCTTCTTTATGCTGTAGATAGTTCTTAATGACATTGGCTGTATGTTTGGGGTTGTTGTCCTGCTGCAGAATACATTTGGGGCCAGTCACATGCCTCCCTGATGGTATGGGATGACGCAAAAGTATCTGTCTGTATTCCTCAGCTTTGGGGACACCACTGCTCCTGACCAAATCTCCAAATCCATTTGCAGAAATGCAGCCTCAAACTTACAAGGAATCTCCACCATACGTCACTGTTGCCTGCAGAATCTCATTATTATAGGAGGCCGCAAGAAAGAGTAATGCCGTGTACACACGGGCGGACTTTTAGACCGGACTGATCCGACGGGACGAATCCGCCGGACAATCCGACCGTGTGTGGGCTTCATCGGACCTGCAGCGGACTTTTTCAGTCGCAAATCAGACGGACTTTAGATTTGGAACATGTTTCAAATCTTTCCGACGGACTTTCCGAGTCTGGACAGCTGTAGAGTAGAAATCAATCAGTAGTTTGACAACTGACTCATTTTAGAGCTATTAAATATCTCATGCCTTCAGATTAAGGTGCGTGCTGTGGGGTAGTTCTGAACAGTATAAAATCAAGTATACTTCTAATTCTATAGGTAACAATACTGTACATACTGACACCTTTATATATAATTATTTTTATAATCATCATTGTATCTTTGTTTACTTTATAACACATACATGAAAATTGGTAGATTCAACATGAACGTATCAAACAAGCACAACGTAAGCCATGGGTTTCTTTTAAAATATAATATAACTTTAACTGCCAAATCTTCGGTTTAATTGCTCTTTATTAAAGCTGTCAAATGGTAGTCACAAGCATCTACTACTGCTTTCAAAAGATAAATTTTCATAGGCTTTATGATGCTTGTGTAGTGTTTTATGCTTTTCAATTCTCTAACAGCACTCAAATCAATGTCTGCCAGTTTCCTAATGAATTTCCCACTAAGAATTTAGTGAAATATTACTGTGACTTGCATAATGCTTTGCAATGAAAATCAAACTGCAAAAAGCTTTCACTAATGAACAAAAAAGAACATACAATTATGACAATGGCCCTTACTTCACTGTGCTGCTTTGTTTGTCTTCATTCATATTCTAGATAGCAAAATAAAACAGCAAAATAGCTCCAACAGCTACAATCACCTGTCAAGTGTAATAAACAATGTCAAATCACTGAATGACAGCAACCTCAAACAAACAGGAGGAAAAACATAATATACTCTCTGGGTTTTCGAGTCATTTCCACACCAAAAAAAAACAAAACAAAGCAATATAACAAGGGAAAACAACAGATGTAGCTTAAGAGTAACTAATAATATTGCATTACCTAGAACTCAACAGGTTTGAATTTCCAAAGATGGTTTGTTGTTATAAGCCTGCAATTAATTTCTAAGTGGTCTAAAAAAAGTAAATACAAAATCTATAGCTGGGTTTTACGTTTTATATTTGGTCCTCAGAGTTCTTATACTGCTAACAGATAGCATTCTAAATTGCTTCATTTGTTTTCATCGCAAATTTTTGGTTGCAAACTTTTTTTAACTGGATTTCGGCACACACAGGAATGTCAGGGCTGGGCTCAGCTCTTCCTTCTCTGAGCTGTCCACTCAGCTGTCGGCTAATTGCCAGCTCTCATCTCTCTCCACAATTACTCAGCTGTTGTTGATATCCTGCTCATCAGTCCTGCCTACTTAAGCCATCCAGTCCAGAGGAGCTCTGCCTTCGCCTTGGTCAACATCACAAGAAACATCTCCTGCGTTCCTGTTTAAAGACCGGCTTTGCTGACATCCGTTCTGGCTCCTGATCCTGCTTCCTGTTCCACTACTTTGATCCCTGACTTCTGGCTTGGCTGACTATCCCTTCCGGTTACTGAACTTGGGTTATGTTTTGACTACGTTTGTTCTTTTTACTTTTATTATTAAACAAGTGTGATTTAACTGTATTTCTGTTTCGGTCTGATTTCATGGTTTTTGACAGTAGGTGAAGGCCATGAATTCAGAAGATGCAGCCAATCCACTTGTTGGTAATATTTTTTTATAGATTGGACGAACTGGATCACCGCATGGATCAGTTTGCCATGGCGTTACAAGCGCTCCTGAGTCACGCGGCTCAGCTGGAATCTCCCACTGTGGCTGCCCCGATACAATGTTGCAGGCTGACCCTGCTGCTGCTCCAGTCTCTGTGCAGGCACCCACCTCGAGTATTACCTGTATAAGAGGTATGTCTGGTTCCGCTCCGCTTCCCCAGTGATTTGGGTGCGATCCAGTCAAATGCAGAGGGTTTCTCAACTATGTTGAGATATACTTTGAGATGCTGCCCCAGGCGTTTCCTACAGACAGAAGCAAAGTTGGTTTCATGATATCTTTGCTTTCTGAGAGAGCCTTGGCCTGGGCAAACCATCTATGGGAGATACAAAAACCTGTTGTCTTGAGTTACCCTGAGTTTGTGGCTTTGTTTAAAAGGGTATTTAACGTTCCCGCACGCTCTGCTTCTGCTGCCAAGTGCCTCATGTCCATCGAACAGAGTACAAGAACTGTTGCCGACTGCGCCATTGAATTCCGTACTCTGGAAGCAGAGGTTGCGTGTAACAATCAGGCCCTCGTGGCTGCTTTTTCTCTTCATCTCTCGGATACCATCAAGGTTGATCACGTTTGCCATCCTCGTTGACTCCAGACTCAGAGAAAGACTCTCTTTTAAGGAGTGCTTAAGTTTGTCTCCGAGCTTTGCAGTCCCACCCGTGCCTCCCTCACTTCCTATGCCTCCTGGTACCGAGTCAGGCAGTGAAGGTGAACCCATGCACTTGAGTTTCACGCGTCTCTCTGCGGATGAGAAAACCTCTAGGAGGAGGGAGATATTGTGCGCCTTTATTGTGGCCAGGCAGGTCACTTTTTGAACTCTTGTACTACCCATCCAGGGAACGCCCGAACCTTGAGGTCCTGTCACGGATAGACCTTAGGTGGCGTTGTTTAATCCCCAGTTACCCAGAAGGATAACCTTTCAGTCACCCTTTCTTGGGCTGAGTTGTCCGTCGAGATACAGGCTCTAATTGACTCTGGGGCTGCAGGCCTGTTCATTGATGCTGCCTTTGTATCGAAGCACTCGATTCTGCTGCAGCCGCGTGACACTCCACTTGCCATTGAGGCTCTTGACGAGAGACCTATACAGCCTGCCCATGTGACTCATGAGACGGTTCCGTTGTCCATGGCCGTAGGGGCTTTTCACCATGAGATAATTCAATTCCAAGTTATTTCATCACCCAAGTTTTCGCTGGTTATTAGTAATTCTTGGTTTTAGAGGCACAACCCCTCTTTTGATTGGTTCCGTGCTGAGGTTCTCTCCTGGTCACCACAATGCAGTGCGTCTGTCCTGTGTTGGATCCCTTGTCGCCTCAGCTCCGGAGGGGGGCAACGCTTTTGACCCAGTACCTGTACCTCACCATAGCTTGGCCACAAATCCTAGAGCATCTGCCCCTGAAGAAGTGTATTTCACAGAAACGCGTCGGGCATGATGGATGCAGCCACTGTGCGTTCTTTAGGATCCTACTTTTATGAATTATTTATGCATCAATTTTTAGACTTATTTTTTTACATCATGATGTTGTGTGGTTCCCAGTCTCAATATGTACAATCCCCACATGATATATGTGTTAGTTACTCATTGCTGGAATTCTGTATTGTTTTTGTTTTTATGCATGTATGTATATAGGATATACTTGGTGCACATGCACAGGTAACCTTCCACATGTAATACATATCGGTACGAATCATACGCAATAAATTGTATTTTTACTTCCAACCCCAATCTGTCAACTGTCTCATTTAAAGTCCCACCGCCCCTTCTTGTTTCTCTGAATCCGGGATGGAGGTACTACCCCGTGCCTCACTCAAAGTCCCAAACCTTCCATTGATACCTGGTCACCACAATGCAGTGCGACATGCTGCCAGAAGGTAGCCAAGGTCCTGTGCACCTCTTCACTCTCCTCCCTGCCGGAGGAATACCGCGATTTTAGCAATGTCTTTGACAAAGGTCAAGCCGGTAGTTTGCCTCCACACCGGCCGTATGATTGTGCAATTGACTTTCAACCAGGTGCCATACCCCCTCGTGGCTGGGTTTACCCTTTGTCGGTCTTGGAGGATAAGGCCATGGAGGAGTATGTTGCAGACGCACTTTCTCGAGGTTTCATCCGCAAATCCTCATCTCCTGCTGGTGCTGGTTTCTTCTTTGTGAAGAAGAAGAGTGGTAAACTGAGACCTTGTATTAATTATAGTTAATCAGTATAGAAAATAGTATAGAAAATAGTTTCACGATTAAGAATGCCTATCCGATTGCGTTGATTACAGAGTTATTTGACTGCCTCAAGGGAGCAATGGTTTTCACAAAGCTTGATTTGAGAGGAGCATACAATCTCGTGAGGATTAAGGAGGGCGACAAGTGGAAAACTGCGTTTAATACCAGAACAGGCCATTATGAGTACCTAGTAATGCCTTTTGGCCTTTGTAATGCCCCGGCAGTTTTCCAGGAATTTATTAACAATGTCCTCCGAGATTTGTTGCAGGTATGTGTGGTGGTTTATCTCGATGATATCCTCATATTTTCCATGTCCCTGGAGAGCCACCACACAGATGTCTGTTGCGTGCTTCAGAAACTAAAAGAGAACAATCTCTATTGTAAACTGGAGAACTGTGAACAGGTTAACATCCTGGGCTATGTCATTTCCTGTTTTTTCGATAGACCCAGAAAAACTTTCGGCAGTCCAACAGTGGCTCTGACCCGTGCCTTTACGTCCTCTGCAACGTTTCCTGGGCTTTGCCAACTATTATCGGAAGTTTATTTTTAATGTCTCGTCTCTGGTCAAGCCCCTGACTGATATGACCAGAAAGGACGGTAACCCACAGAGTTGGTCTCCGGTGTCCATTAAGGCCTTTGAGAGTCTCAAGGCTGCCTTTGTTTCTGCTCCTGTGTTGCACATCCTAATCTTACGTTACCGTGTATCCTTGAGGTTGATGCTTCTGAGACTGGTGTTGGCGGTCTTCTGTCTCAACGTCCTACCTCTGAGAGCACTATAATCCTTGTGGCTACTTTTCCAAGAAATTGTCACCTGTGGAGTGCAATTACGAGATTGGTGACAGAGAGCTGTTGGCGACCATTTTAGCCCTGAAAGAATGGAGACATCTCCTCGAAGGTACCACTGTGCCGGTTCTTATTCTTACTGACCATAAGAATCCCACATTCTTGTCTGAGGCTAAATGCCTCTCTCCCAAAAGGGCGCAATGGGCTCTTTTCTTGTCAAGTTTCAATTACATTGTCTCATTCTAACCCGGTACTAAGAATGTAAGGGCTGACGCCTTGTCACGACAATTTTCCTCCACTTCCAAGTTGGAGTCGGTTCCGGTTCCTGTGATTCCTCCTGATCATATTCTGGCTATGGTTCACACCAGTCTCACTTCTCCTTTGGGTGACAAAATTCCTGTTGCTCAGGTCCATGCTACTCCTGAGAAACCTTGTGACTGCTGCTTTGTCCCAGAGTGTCTCCATACTGCCATGCTCCAGACTTACCATTCTCCCAAGGCAGCTGGCCACCCTGTTAAGAATCAACTTGTTTGGGCCATTTCCCAGCAATTCTGGCGACCTAGCCTACGTGCTGATGTAGCCGCCTTCATAGCTGCCTGTTCCGTGTGTGCTCAGAGTAAGACTCCACAACACCTTCCAGTGGGCCTCCTACAACCCATACCCAATGGAGAGAGGCCCTGGACCCACCTGTCTATGGATTTCATTGTGGAGTTACCCAACTCCCAGGGCAACACAGTTATCCTTATGGTGGTTGACCGGTTGTCAAAGATGTGTCATTGTATTCCACTTAAGAAGTTGCCCACTTCTAAGGAACTGGCTTCCATTTTTGCTCGGGAGATCTTTCGCTTACATGGGCTACCCAAGGTGGTTGTCTCGGACAGGGGTAGTAAGTTTGTGTCCCGTTTCTGGCTAGCCTTTTGTGCACAGTTGGGAATTCAGCTTGCTTTTTCCTCTGCATATCACCCGCAGTCTAATGGGGCTGCAGAGCGAGCCAACCAGTCCTTGGAGCAATTCCTACGTTGCTATATTTCTGACCATCATAACAACTGGCCAGACCTATTACCGTGGGCAGAGTTTGCTCACAACATTGCCTTGAATTCTGTATCCCGATTGTCCCCGTTTATGGCAAATTATGGTTTCCAACCTTCCTGACTCATTTGTTCCGCAGAGTATTCCTGCATCAGAGGATCATCTCTGTGGCCTTCATTCCACTTGGGCACAAGTCCAGGAGGCTTTGCGTCATGCTAATGATAGGTACAGACTCCATGCTGACCGCAGACACCTGCCTGCGCCTTCCTACCAGGTTGGGGACAGGGTCTGGCTGTCATCTCACAATCTCTGACTTCGTGTTCCCTCACTGAAGTTCGCACCTCGGTTTATTGGGCCTTTCCGTATTCTTCGCAGGATTAACCCAGTGGCTTGCGCATTAGACCTTCCTTCTAATATGCATATTTCAAATGTATTTCATGTCTCCTTATTAAAACCTTTGGTCTGCAACCGCTTTACCACCTCCGTGCCACATCCTCACCACGTACAGGTTGAGAACCATGAGGAGTATGAAGTACAGTCCATTATTGACTTCTGTAGTTTCCGTGGGTGCATAAAGTACCTGGTGCATTGGAAAGGGTACGGTCCGGAGGAGCGCTCTTGGGTCTCATTCTCAGACGTACATGCCCCTGTCCTCCTCCGTTATTTCCATAGATGTTTTCCCCTCAAGCCTGGTGGTCCTCCGAGGGGGGGGGGGGGGGCGTTGAGGCAATATGGAAGCATAAGGGACAGAGTTCCAAGAATTTGCTGCTGAAAATAGTATCATTAGTAGTAACCAACATGGATTTATGAAAGACTGTTTCTTGCCAGATCAGCCTTTTAGCATTCTATAAGGAGGTAAACTATAATCTGGATAGAGGAAGCCCTGTGGACATACAGTTAGGTCCATATATATTTGGACGCGGGCACAATTTTCATACTTTTGGCTCTGTATGCCACCAGAATAAAATTAAAACAAAACAATCAAAATGAATTTGAAGTGCAGATTTTCAGCTTTAACTACTTGCCCACCAGCCGCCGCACATATACTGCAGCAGTGGCCACCCACGATCCCCCCACAGAGGAGCAGAATGGGGATCTGTCTTTGTAAACAAAGCAGACCCTTGTCCTGTCAGGGGAGTACAGTGTGATCGTCTGTTCCAAGTGATCAGGAACAGCAATCTCTCTGTACTCTCAGTCAGTTCACTCCCCCCACAGATAGAAACACCTCAGCAGGACACACTTAACCCCTTGATCACCCCCTAGTGTTAACCCCCTCCCTGCCAGTGTCATTTATACAGTAATCAGTGCATTTTTATAGCACTGATCGCTGTATAAATGTCACTGGTCCCAAAAAAATGTCAAAAGTGTTCAGATCTGTCCGCCACAATCCTGCTAAAAAATCATTGATCACCGCCATTACTAGTAAAAAAAAAAAATAACAAAAATGCTATAAATCTATCCCCAATTTTGTAGATGCTATAACTTTTTCGCAAACCAATCAATATATGCTTATTGCATTTTCTTTTACCAAAAATATGTAGCAGAGTACATATTGGCCTAAACTGGTGAAGAAATTTGTTTTTTCGTTTTTTTTGGGGGGGGGGGGATATTTATTACAGCGAAAAGTTAAAGTTAAAAAATTTTTTTTTTTTTTTTTAAATGGTTAGTATTTTTTTGTTTATAGCACAAAAAATAAAAACCACAGAGGTGATCAAATACCACCAAAAGAAAGCTTCATTTGTGGAAATAAAGGACATCAATTTTGTTTGGGTACAACGTCGCATGACCGTGCAATTGTCAGTTAAAGCGACGCAGTGCCTTATCTCAAAAATGGCCTGGTCATTAAGGGGGTAAATCCTTTCGGGGCAGAAGTGGTTAATTCAAGGGGTTGAACATAAATATCAAGTACAAATTTTAGGAACTGCAACCATTTTTATACACAGTCACCCATTTTCAGGGGCTCAAATGTAATTGGACAAATTAATATAATCATAAATAAAATGTTAATTTTTAATATTTTGTTGACAATCCTTTACTGGCTTTCTGCATTTAGTTTTGCCTTCAGCAAGTGAAATGCTTGCTCAGTTGGGATTGAGATCAAGCGATTAACTCAGCCATTGCAGAATATTCCACTTCTTTTTCTTCAAAAGCGCGTAGGTTGCTTTTGCAGTGTGTTTTGGATTATTGTCCATCTGTACTGTGAAGCACCGTCCAATCGACTTTGCTGCATTTGGCTGAATCTGGGCTGACAGTATATCGCTAAACACTGCAGAATTCATCCAGCTGCTTCTGTCTTCTCTCACATCATCAATAAACATCAATGACCCAGTGCCACTGGAGGCCACACATGCCCATGCCATCACACTGCCTCCACCATGTTTTACAGATGATGTTGTGTGCTTTGGATCATGAGCTGTTCCAAACCTTCTCCACAATTTTTTCTTTGCGTCATTCTGATACAGATTAATCTTAGTTTCATCCATCCAAAGAATGCTTTTCCAGAACTGGTCTGACTTTTTTAGATGTCTTTTGGCAAAGTCTAATCTGGCTTTTCTATTCTTCGGGCTCATGATAATTTGCACATTGTGGTGAACCCTCTGTATTCGCTCTAGTGAAGTCTTCTCTTGGATAGACAGTTATCGTCTTTCTTCACACGCAGAGGAAAGGAAATGTCGATAACTGACATTGTTTACATGTGATGAGCTGTGATTGGACACAGCTGATTACATGGTAAAGGGCCACTGTGATTGGTTCTTTAACTCAGTCTGTGATCAGCTGTGTCTGATGGACACAGCAATCACCCTGAAGGCACACGGGGCAGGGTTCTGGGAGGACATCAATAGATGCCTTCCCAGAACAGGTCGATGGCCTTGTAACTGTCTTTCGGCTTTGGCCCGGTTGGAAAGTAGTTATTTATTACATGTAAAGTGGGGACTGCATGAGGACTCCTCCTGTTTATCCCTGGATGTGCTGATGTACATGATGCCAGCATAGGAAGATAAAACATTGCTGGGGACCTCAATAATGTGCTGTTAGACCTCCTATAATGCTAGGAGGTCTACAGAGGATGTGAGCGCTTGGCCTAGCACTGGGTGGAGGATTTGCATGTTTGCTTTGAGCACATTGCTCAAAGCAAGCCCCTGAAAATGGGGGGGGGGCTGTGTATAAAAATGGTTGCAGTTCCTAAATTAATTTGAGTTACAGATCCACCTGAGCGCCGTGTGGACTTTTTAGACTACACTTGTATATAATTTATGATTTGGACTGATTTATGTATTCTGATGAATGATTCACTTAATTAATTTACATTGTAAGTAGCCCTGCACATTTTTTTTTTTTGTTTATATATATATTTAGAGTGTGAAACACTTTATTGTGCTGGCAGCTTGAGTTTAGCTGTTATTGAGGTTCACTTTTAAGTGGTGTGCGTGAGAAGCTTTTTTATATAATTTTATGCACGCATGTTACTTGCTAGAGGAAGAACATCTGGGGGGTATCGGATCAGGGGGTCCGAGGAGTTGACAGATTCAGCAAAAGGATTCTATGCAAAGCTGAAGCAAGCAAGGCTAACAGGCTAATATAATGCATTACCGTCTTACATATCGTTCACTGTGCAATTTGTCTTGTGTATTTTTCCTTTTGTGGTCATTTGTTTTCTATTGTTTTTGCTTTTCTGGAGAGTGTTTCACTTCTGTAATTTCTTATGAAAAATTATAACAAAGAATTGAAAAAAACAAACAAACAAAAAAACTATAATTCTACCACTTTACAAAACAGTGGTTCTGCCACATTTTGAATATGCAGTCAAGTTTTGGAAACAAATCCTCAGGAAGGATGTCCCTGAACTGGAGAGAGACTAGGGAAGGGCAACAAAACTAATAATAGAGCTGGAGAAACTCAGTTATGAGGAACGACTATAAAACATTAAATTCATTCTTGGAGGGGAGACACTGAAGAGGGATTTGATTGCAATATATAAATCTTGAAATATTGACTGTATCATTGGGAGAAAACGATTTAATCTTGGGACTCTAAAGAAGACGTGGCTTCAGTCTGAGGAAGAGGCATGTAAAAGCTCCCAAACTGCATATCGCAGGTGTCTTTGCAGTGGTGGATGTTCCCACATTGTCACAGTGTGGCTTAATTGGCGGTCCTGTGATTCTCCAGTTTTGGCTTTGGCGGCGGCTCTTGCCCTCGGTGGCTGCAGTAAACACACAGGTGGCTGAGCTTCTCACAGGATTGATTAGTTCACCTGCTCCAGCCATTACCACTCAGGACTTACAGTGTCAGACATAGATTTGATCCATCCACACTTATGAGTGTAATATATTTGTTTTTACTTACTCAATCAATAAAATTTAATACTAAACTATATGGTGCTTGGTGCCCCTCTCTCCTTCCCTTGTGTGTTTTTGCAGATTCCAGGTTTCCAGCCTGTCTTGAGGAGGCAACCTAGCCCTAGTTTACCTAGCACGTTATGTATAGTTAAACTTCGGGAATACCTTACTTTTGATTGCATTGTTTACTCTTCATAGTTGATTATTTTATTCTATTACCATAATTGGGTTCTGATCACTTTATACGCAGGTGAGGTTTATCAAATTTCTGGGTTTTTTTTTGTGAGCATACGACTCCCTGAGGTGGATTGAGTGCCACGGCAATTCTTCTTTTCCTCCTCTGTTCTAAACAAACTTTCAGATGATTTTCTTTGAACTATAATCTACAGGGATATTGAAAATGGCAGTGACATAAACATACACCCTCAAGTTGAACTAGATGGACAGGTGTCTTTATTCAATCTATGTAACTATTGTACAGAATGCCAGGGATTGTTTCTGGATGAGAGGCATGTGTCCCCTTTGTTTGGGTTGCGGTCCCTTTAAGTGGGTGACAAGTAGCAAGATGAAGTACTTAGGGTTTCTCACCTATGCAGGTTAGAGGGTTACCATGGTGATTCGGTAAAAATGGAAAGAAATGATTTGCAGTTTCCCCAGAATTGTTCAGTCCTTATATGGGCCCCTGAACTCGCATGCCTCTAACCCAAACTAATAGTACTGTGGTCCTGAATGGGGTAAACCCACCATTGGGGGAAGGCTGAAGAATGACAGGAAGCAGCCAGCAGGTGTAGTGTGGAACAGCACACAGCTGTGAGAGGACTATAGACTGTTGATCAGCTGAGACCTTGCTAGGCTCCTGCAAACTTTCTGGACCCCTGGAACAGGCGAGGACTTTAAAACCCTGTTAAGGAACAAGTGTTACTGGCGGTGAACCATAGTCTTGTTTTTCTATACCAGATGCTAAATATACTTCAAAAAAGTGGTCCCCAGAATCTAGGGGATAGGATGAGCCTAAGAGCTCCAAGGTATAACAGATGGAGTTGTAGAAAAAAACAATGGCTTCATTGAAAAGAAAGGAGAAAAGAAGGAAGAGAGAAGTGAAGGGAAGGAATGGGGCTGGGATCTCCCACAGTCTGGTCAATGCACACTATTGTGGTAATGGGACTCGATCTGTAGGCCAAGACGAGCCTCATTCAGGGTTCTTTTTTTTTATTTTACGTTTGACATTACACGGAACAGGGGGGTAAAATGGCACCTATTGGATCATGTGGGTGAAGTTATATTTCAAGATTAGGCTAAAGGGCAGCTTCAGGTAAACTGGGACTCTAATCTAAACAAAAAGAGAGAAAACTTCCAATAGGAACATTTGGTCCAGTGACAACTGTTTAAGAAGGGACTTCTTATCACTTTGGAGAAATCTCTTATTATTTCTTGTTGTTTCTATGAAAATCTCCCCACTGAGAAACACACAGAACAAACAAAAACTACTACTCTATCCAAAATCACCATATTTCATAAACTACTGGCATATTTTTTTTCCACCCGTGGATGCATTTCAAAACTTGTTATCTTATGCAGCCACTACCTATATAGACATGCCAATAAATTCACCTGACTATCCAGAACCAAATTAATTACAGGATACTATGTGGGTAATCACAAGAAAGCTGCGTGTCAATTTCTCTCTACGCACAGAACCCACTAAGCCCTAAAACATATTCACACATGTTTTCAAAATACATTTATTCACAGGCAGCTAACTTATGTTGGCAAAAATTTAAAAATCATGAACCTGCAGGTGGATGCAGGGGATAAACAAAATCTGGTAGGAGTATCCAAAATGGGTTTTGGATGAAGAGAAACATTCCCTTACTTATGTCCAAAAACTGGTCATGCTAATGAAGGCCTCCCAGACCAGATTAGTCTAGTGTTCTCTTCTTGTAAGTTGATGTCCACATAAATAATGGATTTTACTGCTGATTAAAAGTACATGAATTGCTATATATTGGAGTACTTCTTTTACCTGTTTGAGTACGTATTGAAAGTTTTTCTTTCCTAAACACCTGTGGTAAGAGTGTGTCTCACAGTAGACAGCAGATGCTCCTTGTTGTGGCAGCTGCCTCTATCATTATTAAATTCTACCATCCGGGTATCTCCCTGAGTTGCATTTCACTCACACCAGGGTTAGGTCTGGTTCCATCATCATTATTTTTTTGTTTTGATTGTCATGACAGTGGCTACCTCCACAGATCTTTCATAGTGCTCACACATCATTGACTGTTCTATTACATGGGACTATGTCATTTTTTTTCTTCTAAGTTGAATGTCTTGAATGCTTCTTTCCTATTCCATACATTTTACAAAGAAGCACATAGTGCAATGTGTGATTTGAGGTGAGGGAGGAGAGTACCCAGAGCAGAAACTGGTTAAAATGAAAATAAAGGGATGGTCTGTTTTTAGCTTGCTATGTTAACTTCACAGGATGGACATTCAGGATTTCTTGCACACAATTATTGTATTGGGGTGCCTGTGAAAACTATTAGAGTGGCAGGAAAAGTGATCTATGGGATATACAGTGTGTTCCGCCACGGATTCTTAGATTTGCAATCTAAGGCAATGCCAGCAACGATTTCATGATAAAGAAGGATAGTTCTTTATCCTCCCTGTGTTCGTAAAACCTGGGGCTGGTTTTACTGGGAGTCTGATAGAGCTCTGGGAGAGACAGACTCCCAAATCCGTGGACCGCATTTTGATGTTTTCTACCTAGATCTTGATTAAGGCAGGTGATCCTAGCTCTGAGAGAGAGTGTGTCTGTGTGTGAGGAGACGACTAGCAGGGGGACCGTTTGTAGCCAAACTGGGCTGCAATTGTTTGCTTTGTAAAGAACACTTTCCTTTAACCAAGGACTTTGTCGGACCATGGATACATTAAGGTTTAGTAGAGCAGACGCTTACTTTCTATTTGTGACTATCCATTGTATCAAAACCTGACACTTTTTGTTAACCACTTCAACTCTGGAAGATTTACCCTCCTTCATGACCAGGCCATTTTTTGTGATATGGCACCGTGTTACTTTAACTGATAATTGCGCGGTCGTGCGACGCTGTACCCAAATAAAATGTATGTCCTTCTTTTCCCGCACAGAGCTTTCTTTTGGTGGTATTTGATCACCTCTGCGTTTTTTATTTTCTGCACTATAAACAAAAACAGACCGACATTTTTGAAAAAAATATATATACATTTTTTACTTTCTGCTATAAAACACATACAATAAAAAAATTTAAAAAATCAAATTTCTTCATCAATTTAGGCCAGTATGAATTCTGCTACATATTTTTGTTAAAGAAAATCCCAATAAACGTTTATTAATTGGTTTGTGCAAAAGTCATAGCATCTGCAAACTATGGGATATATTTATGGAATATTTATTTATTTTTACTAGTAATGGCGGCGATCAGTGACTTATAGCATCACTGTGATATTGCGGCGGACAGTCGGGGGACACTAACTTACACTTTTGACACATTTTGGGGACCAGTGACATCAATAGTGATCAGTGCTAAAAAATATGCACTGTCACTGTACTAATGACACTAGCTCGGAAGGGGTAACATCAGCGGCGATCAAAGGGTTAAATGTGTTCCTAGCCTGTGTTTTACTAAGCTGTGGGAGGTGCTTGAACTAGAGGAAGGCAGAGATCCATGTTCCTGCTTATAAGGAACACAGGATCAATGTCTTCCCCACTGACAGAACTGCAATCTGCCTTGTTTACATATGCAGACTGCCATTCTACCTGAGTAACGAATAATCGGTGGGTGCCAGCAGACAGCGAGTCCAAGGTACCCACTGAACGGCTCCCGCTGTGGCGTGCCCCCCAATTCAGAAGTGCTAGATCATGTACTAGCACAGGAGAGCCGAATTGCCGGCATGTATGCGGTCGGCAAGCGGTTAAAGAAACTGAGTTTGTCCCTGCCACGAGCCTAATTCCCTACAGCCGCTATGATAACTTTTTTAGAGTTTGTAAAAAAATGCGTAAGAAACAACAAAAATATTTAGCTATACATTCATAATCCTAAAACTATATGAACCCACACATGAAACTTAACATTAATAAATCACCGGGACCAGAAGGCTTGCATCCGAGGGTACTTAGGGAACTCAGTCAGGTGATTGCCAGACCGTTGTTCCTAATTTTTACAGACAGTCTATTGACTGGAATGGTACCAGCTGATTGGAGAAAAGCCAATGTAGCACCAATATTTAAAAAGGGCCCAAAAAACATCCCTGGGAATTACAGACCAGTTAGCCTAACATCAATAGTATGTAAACTCTTGGAGGGGATGATAAGGGACTATATACAAGATTTTAGTAATAAGAATGATATCATTAGCAGTAATCAGCATGGATTCATGAAGAATCGTTCTTGCCAAACCAATCTATTAACCTTCTATGAGGAGGTGAGTTGCCATCTAGATAAAGGAAGGCCCGTAGACGTGGTGTATCTGGATTTTGCAAAAGCATTTGACACAGTTCCCCATAAATGTTTACTGTACAAAATAAGGTGCGTTGGCATGGACCATAGGGTGAGTACATGGATTGAAAACTGGCTACAAGGGCGTGTTCAGAGGGTGGTGATAAATGGGGAGTACTCAGAATGGTCAGGGGTGGGTAGTGGGGTTCCCCAGGGTTCTGTGCTGGGACCAATCCTATTTAATTTGTTCATAAACGACCTGGAGGATGGGATAAACAGTTCAATCTCTGTATTTGCAGACGATACTAAGCTAAGCAGGGCAATAACTTCTCCGCAGGATGTGGAAATCTTGCAAAAAGACCTGAACAAATTAATGGGGTGGGCGACTACATGGCAAATGAGGTTCAATGTAGAAAAATGTAAAATAATGCATTTGGGTGGCAAAAATATGAATGCAATCTATACACTGGGGGGAGAACCTCTGGGGAATCTAGGATGGAAAAGGACCTGGGGGTCCTAGTAGATGATAGGCTCAGCAATGGCATGCAATGCCAAGCTGCTGCTAATAAAGCAAACAGAATATTGGCATGCATTAAAAGGGGGATCAACTCCAGAGATAAAACGATAATTCTCCCGCTCTACAAGACTCTGGTCCGGCCGCACCTGGAGTATGCTGTCCAGTTCTGGGCACCAGTCCTCAGGAGGGACGTACTGGAAATGGAGCGAGTACAAAGAAGGGCAATAAAGCTAATAAAGGGTCTGGAGGATCTTAGTTATGAGGAAAGGTTGCGAGCACTGAACTTATTCTCTCTGGGGAAGAGACGCTTGAGAGGGGATATGATTTCAATTTACAAATACTGTACTGGTGACCCCACAATAGGGATAAAACTTTTTCGCAGAAGAGAGTTTAATAAGACTCGTGGCCACTCATTACAATTAGAAGAAAAGAGGTTTAACCTTAAACTACGTAGAGGGTTCTTTACTGTAAGAGCGGCAAGGATGTGGAATTCCCTTCCACAGGCGGTGGTCTCAGCGGGGAGCATTGATAGCTTCAAGAAACTATTAGATAATCACCTGAATGACCACAACATACAGGGATATGTAATGTAATACTGACACATAATCACACACATAGTTTGGACTTGATGGACTTGTGTCTTTTTTCAACCTCACCTACTATGTAACTATGTAACTATGTGTACTTAATGATAGTGTTATAATAATATCTTAGCTGTAATATTCCTGCATTATTTTTCAACAAACTTTGCCTATTTAATGCACAAGCTTTTCAGGATATTTTTTTGCTTTCATATATGTAGCAGCTTGAATAAAAATGATATGTTTTGACTATTGTTTTCAGATACATCCTGCTGCTGCTTTTCATAAAAGTGAAAGCACAACAGAAAAAAAGTAAGTGTTTCCTGCTAAGTCATATTAGGATTGAAGCTGTGAGAAATCTTGTTCTACAGTTACAATAAAATCTTGAGATAGTCACTGATTTTTTTTTTTTCTTATTCGCTTGAAATATTGACATATTACTGAAAAATAATTTGAGGCACTCCCTTTTACTGCATAGATCAACGTTCTTTAGGGCAGCAAGAAATGTATGTCCAGCACTATGGTATTTAGAAACAGTGGAATGTGTAGAATACAAAATACAAAATACAAAATACCTCAAATATCTTTCTGATTAAAACCATGCAGCTAACAACCACCATTTTTCTAGTACAAGCTTCAAAATAAAAAACAATGTCCAAACAGCAGCTTGATTTAGCAATGTCACAGCTTCTGAAAAAAAAAAATCAAAGATAGCAGAGGAAGCTTCTCTAGCTAACAAAGATAACCACAAAACATCTTGCAATGTCTATTCTTTTTCAATAATATGTATTACATTTTCCATAGAAAGTGATACAAAACCAGCCCTCAAAAATTCCACTCGCCTGCTTGCATTTGGCGAGTGGATATTTAGGTAGGGTGAGTGCAGCAGGCAGAAGCAACCAGGATGCTGCTGAGGGAGGAGAAGAGGCACCCGGTGGATGCTGAGGGAATAACCCCCAACCGTCCTGGCTTGCTGGCAATCTCTGCTCTCCCCCCTCCTCAATGCAGACACCGATCGCACAATTATTAGGCCAGCTCCGCCCTCCACCTGCTTTCTGCCTTGGTCTCAGCGGCTCCCCTGGTAAGGAATCCTGCAGCCACATTATGTTTTAGTTTGGAGAGACAGCTTTTTTGTGCGAGCGCCAGGCACCCAGGGCATATGCCCCGCATTTTCTGGTAGGTGTCCTGCACCCGCCCACATTGCTTTTGTTTTAGTCCAAGGCGCCTTCTTTCTCCGACTGTCGGGAATGTAGCATGGAGCCGAGTGAAGTGCTGTGAAACTTCTCCTTGGCTCTGTGCTACAGTCCCGACAGTTGGAGCTCTGTCAGCGGCACTGTGCTGAAGAAAAAAATACCAAACAGTGCGGTGCCGGCTGCATTCTAATTTTCCAAGAGGTGACAGAGCTGCTGGGGGGGATTTGTGAGAGTGCTGGGGGGTATTGGTGAGAGAGCTGGGGGGTATTGGTGAGAGAGCTGGGGGGTATTAGTGAGAGAGCTTGGGGGGTATTAGTGAGAGAGCCGGGGGGTATTGGTGAGAGAGCTGGGGGGTATTGGTGAGAGAGCTGGGGGTGATTGGTGAGAGAGCTTGGGGCAGCATTGGTGAGAGAGCTGGGGGCAGCATTGGTTAAAAAGCTAAGGGCAGCATTGGTGAGAGAGCTAGGGGCAGCATTGGTGTGAGAGCTTTGGGCAGCATTGGTGTGAGAGCTCGGGGGTAGTATTGGTGAGAGTTGGGGGGTATTGGTAAGTGAGCTGGGGGGTAGCGTTAGTGAGAGAGCTGAGGGGGTAGCATTAGTGAGAGAGATGGGGGCATTAGTGAGAGAGCTGGGTGGTAGCATTAGTGAGAGAGCTGGTAGGTAGCATTAGTGAGAGAGCTGGGGGGCATTAGTGAGAGAGTTAGGAGGGCCGCATTGGTGAGAGAACTGGGGGCATTTGTGAGAGAGCTGGGGGCATTTGTGAGAGGTGAGAGAACTGGGGGGCATTTGCAATCATGGCATACCCGTGTATGATCTGGATAAGAAATGATAATTTACGAGGGCGTTTAGGGGCGGGATTAGGGGCGTGGCAACTTATGGCGAGTAACTCTTAAGGCCTGGCGAGTAGCTCAGGACTTGAAATTTTGAGCCCTGCAAAACGTATCGATAAAAAGTACCCAAAGACATATGAGCATACAGGTGATACTCGAAAAATTAGAATATCGTGCAAAAGTTCATTTATTTCAGTAATGCAACTTAAAGGGTGAAACTAATATATGAGATAGACTCATTACATGCAAAGCAAGATAGTTCAAGCCATGATTTGTCATAATTGTGATGATTATGGCTTACAGCTCATGAAAACTCCAGAAAATTAGAATATTGTGAAAAGGTGCAATATTCTAGGTTCAAAGTGTCCCACTCTAAACAGCTAATTAAGCCATAACACCTGCAAAGTGTTCCTGAGCCTTTAAATGGTCTCTCAGTCTGGTTCAGTAGGAATCAAAATCATGGGAAAGACTGCTGACCTGACAGTTGTGCAGAAAACCATCATTGACACCCTCCATAATAAGGGAAAGCCTCAAAAGGTAATTGCAAAAAAAAAAATTGGCAATTTGTTCCCAAAGTGCTGTATCAAAGCACATTAAAAGAAAGTTATGTGGAAGGGAAAAGTGTGGAAGAAAAAGGTGCACAAGCAGCAGGGATGATCGCGGCCTGGAGAGGATTGTCAGGAAAAGGCCATTCAAAAGTGTTGGGGACTTTCACAAGGAGTGGACTGAGGCTGGAGTCAGTGCATCAAGATCCACCACACACAGACGGATCCTGGACATGGACTTCAAATGTCGTATTCCTCTTGTCAAGCCACTCCTGAACAACAAACAACGTCAGAAGCGTCTTACCTGGGCTAAAGAAAAACAGACCCGGTTTGTTGCTCAGTGGTCCAAAGTCCCCTTTTCTGATAAGAGCAAATTTTGCATCTCATTTGGAAACCAAGGACCCAGAGTATGGAGGAACAATGGAGAGGCGCACACTGCAAGATGCTTGGAGTCCAGTGTGAAGTTTCTACAGTCTGTGTTGATTTGGGAAGCCATCTGCTGGTGTTGGTCCACTGTGCTTCATTAAGTCCAGGGTCAACGCAGCCGTCTACCAGGAGATTTTGGAGCACTTCATGCTTACTTCCACAGATGAGCTCTACAGGGATGCTGACTTCATTTTCCAGCAGGACCTGGCACCTGCCCACACTGCCAAAAGCACAAAAACCTGGTTCAATGACCATGGGATTACTGTGCTTGATTGGCCAGCAAACTCGCCTGACCTGAGAATCTATGGGGCATTGCCAAGAGAAAGATGAGAGACATTAGACCGGACAATGCAGAAGAGCTGAAGGCCACTATTGAAGCATCCTGGTCTTCCATAACACCTCAGCAGTGCTACAGGCTGATAGCTTCCATGCCACGCCGTATTGAGGCAGTAATTGCTGCAAAAGGGGCCCAAACCAAGTACTGAGTACATATGCATGCTTATTCTTTTCAGAGGTCCAAATATTGTTCTATGTACAATCCTTGATTTATTGATTAAATGTAATATTCTAATTTTCTGAGATTGTGGATTTGGGGTTTTCATGAGCTGTAAGCCATAATCATCACAATTATGACAAATCACGGCGTGAATTATCTTGCTTTGCATGTAATGAGTCTATCTCATATATTAGTTTCACCTTTCAAGTTGCATTAGTGAAATAAATACACTTTTGCACGAGATTCTAATTCTTTGAGTATCACCTGTAATACAAGCAAAGGGAGAACATTTTCCAACAATTATTTCCTGAGGCGATATGCAATACAGTGGGGTGGATTAACTCAAACTGGAGAGTGCAAAATCTGGTGCAGCTGTGCATGGTAGACAATCAGCTTGTTCAATTAGGTTTACTAGATTTTGCACTTTACAGTTTTAGTAACTCAATCCCAATTCATATAGTAACAAATCCAAATAAGAACTATGCTTAATTACATGTAGTATGTCTCAAGTGGAATAGTTCAGAGAGCGGCATCCCAAATTGTTGGATGAAGTAAGTATGAGTACAAATACCCTTTTGATCAAGAAAGTGTCCAATATGATACATTCCTTTGTCTATCCACCATTGAAATTATGAAGAATGCAGGCCAAGTGGGAACCCAGGATTGATAAATATCTGGGCCGTTGGTTTATGATGAGATTGGAGTGGTATCATCTTATAGGTGGAATCTTGTAAGCATAAGGAATGAGACAGCATCAGGCACAGAACTGCTTCCTGCGTTTCTGCCTTTGTGATTTTGCTTCCTGTCCTTGCCGATCCACCATTTGAAGCCTTCAAACCATCCTCTATGTGCTTCTCCATTAGGACCACTGGAATGATGACATCTGCTATAGCTTTGTAGTAATAACTGTTTTTCCACTTGCTACATGCGAGTGAAAAATTGTATATTTTCAAATTTTAATATCTTCTAATAAATGCTACACTGTGTTGCGTGCTCTTTGTCTTTTCCTCTTTGATTATCTTCACACTGCTCCTACCCTAAGGTCATCCACCAGCTCATCCTCCACATGCTCCCTATTGAGGCCCAATAGAACGCCATCTGCTGGAGATCTTCAGTAATGACGGTTTCTCAATTCCCATATGTGAGTGCAATAATGTACAACCCTCTTTTTTCACTTAGCTTTTACTAATACTACACTGAGAGTGGTGCTTTTTTTCTCTATTTTCTATTTTTCATGCCCTTTTCGAGTCAAAGAAGCTGCCACCTTAGGGATTCCACATAATATCCATCTTGAAAAGTCATACCTAACTGTTTGTATGTGAGTGCAACATCTATTTCTAAATATTCATATCCCCCTTTCACATTTGCTACACTTAAGCCGGCCAAATGCGTTTTGAATCTTGGCAGGTTCATCAGGAACCTGCCAAGATTCAAACCACGTATGGGCTGGCTGAATGTAACCAAGTTGATCGATCAATCAACTTGGGCACAACCAGCCTGTCTCAATTTACATGTGATTATTGTTAGTGACTGTTATAGGCACTAGCAATAATCACTCTGCTCTTCCTGCAGGGATGGCTCTCCCCCTCGCACTCCCCGTTCCCTGCTGGGAGAACACAATTACTCCTCGGGAGGCATTCCCCCATCAACAAAGTCAGTCATTCTGTGGCTTGTGGTTGCAGGAAAGAAAATCGCTCAGTCTATGGCTGGCTTTAGACAGTAGTGCTTTCTTTCCCTCCCTTTGTTTGTGTTCTTTTACAGGCATAAAGAGTGCAGCGGGCAAGTCTGCTTCCCTTAGGCCCCGGGATAAATATGAATGTCTTGGCTTGAAAGCTCATTAACTGGAAAAGCTATGGGCAGGCTTCTGAAAAAGTACAAAACAAAGGATAAATAGTTGGTTGACTACATCTCCAATTCCCCAACCAATTTATCAAACAGAGTCAAGGAATTTGTATATGGTGTTGTTATATTTGAAGTCAGTTTGATCCCCAGATAAGGTATCAAGGTTGATTGCCAAGAAAATGCATACTGAAAATTCCCATGATAGCCTCATCCTGGTTGACATTCATAGTTTCTGATTTTTATCAGTTCACTTGAAGGCCTGAAACTCTTCTGAACCGACTAAGAGGCTTAAACAAATTTGGTGGTGATAAGAAGCAAATTGTCAAGGGTTTCTATTTCTAAATGATAAAAGGTTCACTTTTAGTGATTACACTTCAATTACAGAAGCACCATATTTTTCCAGTCTTAAACCTCCTAGCTGGCAGCCCACATAAGAGACCATAGAACCATTACCATTGTCCAGGTTTTCAGTAGTAGCTACTATTGTAACAAAGTTCAGGCAAGAGGGGAAATCTGAAAACACCCTGCATACCAAAACTGTTGTTGGGTGACCCTGACACTAGAACCTTCAGAAGCAATGCTATCACCAAGAAACAAGGTGTTTCAGAAAATAAATGTGCTAACAGCTTTGCAGCACCATAATATAGATTCCAGCTCTACATAAAAAATTATTTGCTGCATAGAGAAAGCAGTGGCATCCATAGCTATGCCGCCTGCACATTCATTGGATTTGGATCAGGGATGTGGCCGTGTTGCCGGTCAGGCACTAGGTCAGCGGCGGGTGCAGTTTGATGTGATCCGGTCCCGTAGCGGTCTCAGCATCCCTTAGTTAAGATGAATGCGAGTGGCACTCGCAGATTCCCGTGAGCATGTGTGGGCTAGCAAGCCAACATCGATGGTGACATCAGTGCGTCATCACGTAGTGTCGTATCAACCAGGTTGTCACGACACCACTGTTACTGGACCACATCAAACTGCACCCGCCGCTGACCTAGTGCCTGACTGGCAGCATGGCCACATCCCTGATCCAAATCTAACAGATGTGCAGGCAGGATAGCTACAGCCAGTATTCACGCAAGTCCACACTGCTTCCAGGCTGGGTGAGCGGACCTGTTGGTCCATGCACTATACTCTTCTGCTGTGTCTTTTTGCACTGCAGTGCACACTGGTCACACTGAGAACAATATCCCATGCTATACGCTGGACTGATATCCTAACCACTGTTACAGTGTTAATTATATATGACCTTACTGCATCACTACTTCCTAGCTTCACCCTCCTGTGGAAAAACTTTGGACTTGGGATACATTACATACTTGCACTACATACGGCACGTTAGTGCCTGGAGTTGCTATCCATCATCGGAGAATTTTGTTTTCTCCCCCCCTCGCTGCACTCGCAGAGCCCCCATTTTTTGCTCAACCATTCTGAACACTGTGGGAATATTCTTAATCTATGGTGTATTACCAGTGATTTCACTTCACCATATTGTCAGGTGCTTTATTACCCCAGGGATGTTATGTTGACATATGTATGTGTGTGGATTTTTATGATGCAGCTGCATCTTGATCAGACAATGTTGTCTATTTTTTAATTTTTTACTGAGGTGCTGGGATTTTTATCCGGTGTTTTTTGTATTACCATTTTATATTTTTGTGTAATAAAGTTCCTTTATCTAAGCTGTATGGTCCCTAGTAATTACTGCAGGTGAGGCTCTCTTTTCACCCTTTTCTTTTGTATACTTGGTTGATTACCAGGATCACACCTTATTGAGGAGAGTCAGCTATTTGAGGGACGCTGTGTTTGCTCTCATACAAAGCCTTCCCAGCCCATACACCCCAGTGAGCTACTGGCTATCCCCCTGGGTTTTCTTTCCCTATAAACTTTCAATGATGGCAGCAGAGACAAAAAAAAAAAAAACTTTAGAAACACTCAAGACTAGACAAGACAATCATTTATGCGGTCAACTTTTTATGTATGGCTTCTGCGTTTTTAAAATATGGTTTGTTTGCCATATGTCCTAATTTTTTCCTCTACCCTTCAAGCAGTCATCTTTTGCCAGTAGTTGGAAAAAATTAAGATTCTTTTAAACCCTTTGTGACACTAATGTAATTTTAGTGCTTTATGAGCAATTAGTGTAAAGTTTAACTCAAAGTTTGTATTCATGGCATTGAGCATTCTAGTAAACACATAAAAATAAGAGGGTGTTTTCAAGAGTAACCTCTAATGTTATGTCCGGTTCACTCCGACTCACATGGTAAAACACAGCATTCTACTGTGCAGGGCAGCGGTCAGCATGAAATCCAGCAGAAAGCAGTGCAACACGCATTTCTGCGCATCACACTGCCTACTTTTTTTTTTTCACTCATGTCCTGCAGTGCAGAGACATCCGGTGCAGTGGCATTCAGTGCGCTTTGGTAAAATGCAGATATGTTGTGGGTGGGGTATGGGTGTAATGTATAATATGCTCCGAAAGGTGAACCTATCCTTTGACATCCTGGACTCACAAAAATTGGGCTCAATGACACTGGGAATCTGAGCTGGACCACAAAGGAGGATCATTGGGGCAGGGCTGCACCGTATAGAGAGGGTGAGTACTGCTTGGCAATTGTAGTGTAATGCTCCTTTAACATAACAAATTACTATAATTATTGCTAGCTTTATTTAAGAAGGAATCTGAAGTAAGGACAGCCTGTGTGCCTCAAAGTAACCAATTGGCTATAAACCTGGAACGTATTATGGGATTTACCATGCAATTCAACTTGCGTTGCTCTGGTAAGGCAAAATATGATAGAATATTGTTAGTCAGCTACTGGGCCTGCATGTAGCTGACATCCTCATTCCATTCGGCAAACATGCCTTTAGATCCAGGTAGGTTCTCATGTTTTCGTCACTGATGATTTAATTTATACTTTTCCAAGTTGGGCCAATTGAACCTTACATAGCTTTTAAACATGCTTTAAAAAAACTCATGGGCCTGCATGCCTAAATTAATTTTAAAATGTGCTTCGTCACTACATAGCTGATGGATCCTCAAATGCCCCAGGCACACTCCAAATCACTATTTCAAATCAGGTGTTACTGTGCCGAATGACTCTGTTGGATTATGGACAGTCAAATAAAGTTTGATAAATACCAGAAAGGGACGATTTGCGCATTATATAAATATACAGGTGCGCTTCCTACTACTTCAGAAATGCCAAACACTAGCAAATAAGATGCAAATCTCAAAATGAATTAAATCAGCGCAAACTCAAAACCTATATAAATAAATGAACAGTGTTGCAGGCTGAACACTAGAGGAATATTTCACAGTACCTTCAATCAGAATAAAAAATCAAAACACTGCAGTGCAACCTTATGATCTAAATATCCTTTTTAAAGTCCGAGAATTTTAAAGCGCCAAGAATAGTAGAAAAGTCCATTGGGCCATAAAATCTCTGCGCAAGGATAAAAAAGTTCACAATCACCCAGGTGATGTCACAAAGTGTAGTTCCTTCTCTGGGAGGTGGAGCTACACATTGTGATGTCAACAGCTGCTATCCTGGCTCGAGCAAGAGCGAGACTGTTATGCTATTATTTTGCTTACAGCCAAGCAGAAAATTTTTGAGTGGTTTTACATATGTTATTAAAATACCATTTTAACCACTTCCGGACCGCCCGCCATCGTTATACGTCAGCTGTTTGAAGAGGGATTTCGTTGTTATGGCAGCATCTAGCTGCCATAACCCTGGTATCCTCTTCTTTAGTGGGCAGTCCACTATCATATAAAAGTGGTCTCTGTGGTGGATTTGCTGCAAGATCACTTTTATTGACGGAGAGGGCCCCCCCGCCGCTCTTCGGTGCCCTCCGCCGCCTGCAGAGGTGGAGGC
Organism: Aquarana catesbeiana; assembly: GCF_042186555.1. Taxonomy (NCBI): domain Eukaryota; kingdom Metazoa; phylum Chordata; class Amphibia; order Anura; family Ranidae; genus Aquarana; species Aquarana catesbeiana. The sequence continues at coordinate 148,950,785 of NC_133331.1, read as the reverse complement.
GATCGCGTCCTTCTCTCTGTTAGGTATGGAGATGAGTGAGGGGAAGATGATCTCCATACCATTGCAGGACGGAAGCGACGTCAAAATGTCACTTCCGCCCATAGCTCTTAAAGCAACATTTTTATTTTATTTATTTTTTCAAATGACATTTAATTTATTTTATTGCATTTTAGTGTAAATATGAGATCTGAGGTCTTTTTGACCCCAGATCTCATATTTAAGAGGTCCTGTCATGCTTTTTTTCTATTACAAGGGATGTTTACATTCCTTGTAATAGGAATAAAAGTGACAAAAAGTGACACAATTTTTTTTTTTAAAAGAACAGTTTAAATATTAAAAATAAAAGGTAAAGTAAATAAGAAAAAAAACGTAAAAAATTTAAACGTGCCCCGTCCCGCTGATCTCGCATGCAGAAGCGAACGCATATGCAAGTAGTGCCCACATATGAAAACGGTGTTCAAACCACATGTGAGGTATCGCTGCGATCGTTAGAGTAAGAGCGATAATTCTAGCCCTAGACCTCCTCTTTAACTCAAAACATGCAACCTGTAGAATTTTTTAAACGTCGATTATGGAGATTTTTAAGGGTAAAAGTTTGTCGCCATTCCACGAGCGGGCGCAACTTTGAAGCTTGACATGTTGGGTATCAATTTACTTGGCGTAACATCATCTTTCACAATTTAAAAAAAAATTGGACTAACTCTACTGTTGTCTTATTTTTTAAAAAAAGTGAATTTTTCCCCAAAAAAGTGCACTTGTAAGACCACTGCGCAAATACGGTGTGACAGTAAGTATTGCAACGACCACCATTTTATTCTTTAGGGTGTTAGAAAAAAATATGTAATGTTTGGTGGGGAGTCATTTGCTAGCAAAAAAAATGATTTTAACTTGTAAACAACACATTTGAAAAATAGGCCCGGTCCTTAAGTGGTTAAGCAGAGAGCACTATTATGGCAATATAGTAGATGCGACCTAACACAACATAATTATAGCAATGACAAGCCTCCATCACTAATATGTATACAACAAGAAGGAGAAAGGAAATGGGACTTTGTATGAGGCAAGTCATTGGATTGTTCAATTTATTAAGAAATAGCAGATTACATTAAGGAAAGTGTCAATCTGTAATACAGGACACAATCCAGTGTAATACATTTGCATAAATATAAATATAAAACAATTATACAGAAGAAAGTACAAAATAATAAACATATTAATTACAAAAGGACACTCATCCATTCATAAAAGTTCAATGAACATGATCAATTTTTCATGGTAGGCCAAAATTGTTTAAAGCATCAGTTTGATATAACTCGATGCACGTTTCATGGCTCTTGCCAATCATCAGGAGTAGGATGCTCTGAAAATAAATCAGTAATATTTATGAGTAGGGATATCCTTTAAACGGAGAAACAATCTCTCAAAATACAGGTGTGTAACTTACAGTGCGGCCAAATGGTGGCGCCCAACCTAGGATCCAAAGGAAGAAGAGGGACAAGGATGATCATCTCACCCGGGGCTGAGGTGAGGAATCCCATCCAAGCCAGAAAAAGCAGCCAGGTGAAGACCAGGTGACCATGTCACAACCATGTGGTTCTGGTGTGTGCTTATCAGTCCATACTGCTCTGCAATGGTAAGAAAATGAAACCATGTGAAATGAATGTGTGTAAGTAATGAGTGGAGACTATATCAGTAGATGAGTGAAGTGATGAATGGTGTTGTGATAAAATGTATGAACTAAAAAACAAAGAAACAAACCCGCAAAAATGAAATAAGAAAGTGATTGTATCCAAATCAAAAGTGGATTTAGGCTCCACTCATTACTTACACACATTCATTTCACATGGTTTCATTTTCTTACCATTGCAGAGCAGTATGGACTGATAAGCACACACCAGAACCACATGGTTGTAACATGGTCACCTGGTCTTCACCTGGCTGCTTTTTCTGGCTTGGATGGGATTCCTCACCTCAGCCCCGGGTGAGATGATCATTCTTGTCCCTCTTCTTCCTTTGAATCCTAGGTTGGGCGCCACCATTTGGCCGCACTGTAAGTTACACACCTTTATTTTGAGAGATTGTTTCTCCATTTAAAGGATATCCCTACTCATAAATATTACTGATTTATTTTCAGAGCATCCTACTCCTGACGATTGGCAAAAGCCATGAACCGTGCGTCGAGTTATATCAAACTGATGCTTTAAACAATTTTGGCCTACCATGAAAAATCGATCATGTTCATTAAACTTTTATGAATGGATGAGTGTCCTTTTGTAATTAATATGTTTATTTATTATTTTGTACTTTCTTCTGTATAACTGTTTTATATTTATATTTATGCAAATGTATTACACTGGATTGTGTCCTGTATTACAGATTGACACTTTCCTTAATGTAATCTGCTATTTCTTAATAAATTGAACAATCCAATGACTTGCCTCATACAAAGTCCCATTTCCTTTCTCCTTCTTGTTGTATAGAGAGCACTATTAGTCTCCCTTACTCTTTCATATGTAACCTGGATTTCATCTTCCATACCGGGATCTGACGCTTCTTTATATGCACACCCCGTGGTGGGACAAGCGTTTATGACCATCCTGTTAGTTCAGGGGTCAATTTCCTGAGGTGAGCAGCCAATCTATTTGTCCGTGGTGGCAGTTGTCACCCCGGGTCATTGTGAACTTTTTTATTCTTGCACAGAAATTTTATTGCATAATGGACTTTTCCACTATTCCTGGAATTTGGGCTTTGGAATTTTAAAAGGATAATTATATTATAAGCTTGAGCTGCACTGATTTGATTTTTTATTTAAAGTGCAAATACATGTGAAGACTATATAAAACAACTCAATATATAAATACAAAAATCTAAAAAAATAAATACTAATAATTGAATTGTGCAAATTCTGAAAGTGCTAGTGCATATATGGACTATAAACCAACCAGTCAATAAATAAATCAATACATGTAAAATAAAATTAGTAGTTAAAAAAACATGTTGGGTGGGGACTAGCCGGTGATGTCTTTACATCCGCCATGTTCAGATGGTGTGGCATTCTCAGCTTGTATATTCTTTCTCCTTGATTATGTAAGCACCTCTATATTGTGGATTTGTGAAATAAAAGAACCTGTGTTGTATTGTAACACTATGCTGGCTCCATTGGTTCCTTTTGGAGGATGAATGCATGGCATATGCCATGCTATTAACCCTTTAGGATCTGGCTGGAGGATCGCAATGGCACACACAGCTGGCTCTTAAAGGCACATACACATTGAGTGCTTGTTGATCTCTGTTGTCATAGGAGATCAAAAAATATGTATATATATTTTCATGATAATTTGCGCATTAGTGACATGATGCAGTGGTGATAGCTTCAGTAAATTAGTTCTAAGTGTCTTCTACTACTGCTTAAGCAGAAGCACATGTCAATCTTAGTAGGGATATAAAGGGATGATTAATAGTGGGCCAAGTGTCCATCTAGATCCTAAAACTACTGGTTAATAAAATATTTACAGTCTTTTATCTAACTTGCTTATAGCTGTTGCAGGTCTGTTGGCCCTTTTGCAGCTAGGTATGAACACCGCAGTTCCTACAATGTCCACCACTTATCATGTCAGTCTTTGTTTAAAGTGATTGTAAAGTCTCATTTTTTTTCTTAGGTAAAAATAATAAACATGTTATACTTACCTGCCCTGTGCAGTGGATTTGCACAGAGCAGCCCGGTTCCTCCTCTTTTCGGGTCCCTCTTCGCTGCTCCTAGCCCCTCCCACCTGTCTAGTGCCCCCACGGTAAGCAGTTTGCTATGGGGGCACCCGAGCCAAGTCACAGTTCCCTGTGTCTATTCAGACACGGAGCTGTGGCCTGCCCCCTTTCTCTTCTCATTGGCTGACTGACTGCAGCGGGTGGGCCAATGGCACCGCACTGCTGTCTCAGCCAATGCAGAGGGAATCCTGGGCAGCTGAGACATTCCTACAACATCGCTGGATCTATATGGGGCTCAGGTAAGTATTAGGGAGCTGAGGGGGGCACAACAGGCTTTTTATCTTAATGTATAGAATGCAATGCAAGAATTACAATCACTTCAATGAGAAAGAGCGAAGTGCATAATATTGTAACCCAGCACATCCAATGAAAAATAATCTTGCATTGCTGCAGCCATAGCACACTACAAAAAGATATGACTGGCTGCTGTAGGGAACATGCCTCACCACAACATGTTGTTAAAAAATTGGGATTATGTAATTTAAAAGTAGGAAGCTTATTTACAAAATTAATGTGATAAACATTGAGAAGACCAAATGCAACAAATAACAATGTCTTCTAATCATCAAAAAAAAGTTTGCAAAAAATAAGCTAGCCTAAAACAATAATGCGTGTTCAATAATACAATTTCAAGGGTTTACTTGGAAAAATGAGAGTGTCATTAAAGGATTATGGAACGGATGGTGGGTGCCTGGTGATGCATAGCAAAAGCTGGCAGAAAGTGACTGAACTGTGATAAGCAGTTTTACCTCCCTTCCATTCATTTCAGGAAATGTGGATTGGTTGCAGCACATGTTTGAACTGTGTATGTGTTTCATGCTGACTTTGTTGTATGGAACATATAGAACATATTGGCCTCTATTTATTTTGGAAAAAAATAGAAGAAATTCACTGATTAAAATGGATTTGCACTTATGCGTTCATATCAGCTGTGTTTTCTGGGCTGAAAGTGCACTGCTGCATGCTTCAAGTACAATGACTGAATTGACAGCTCCTGGTCTCTAGTTATGCTCGGGAGTCAGCGGGATGGGCTCCTGATCATGTGACCACTGTGACAACCAGTCACATTTGTCATGTGATCAGGCACTCAACCAGCCTGTCAGATTTTAATTGCAATTATAATTAGCAGCTGCTATAGCCGCTAGCAATAATCACTGTCTTCTCCCCGTGGGAATGGCTTCCCCCGCCCGCCACAGGGATAATACAATGTCTCAGCAGGTGGGATTCCCTAATCTGTGTTGATAGGGGAATCATGCAAATTTGTGCCCGTGGTTGCAGGAAAGAAATTTGTACCGTCCACAGCCTGCCTAAGCTAAGTACACATTAACTTTGCAAACAGAAAATGTAATTAGTTTAGTAAATAAAGTGAGGTTGTGTGGAAATCAATATTCCAATCACGTGGAAGATTTTTTTTTTAGTTCATTCAGTTAGTCCATGATTGGGTATTCTTTGCAAAGTGTACATTCACTTTGTCACACTGTACAGAACATGCTGTGCTCCGTTTACATCAACATGTTAAACATGATAAGGATTATATGAGATTTTAATGATTTACTTTAACAACTAATTTTTGCCAAATTGTAACAGAGGTAAAAATAATGAATACGTCATAATTTACACCAAAATTTTCAACAAAAACCATTCCACCCGAATCTTGCCATCATTTATTCTTTTAAACAGAGAAGCTGGAGAAGAAGAATTTTTCGGCATAAGGTGCTATAATTTAACGTACTGGATTTTACTGTATAACACACTGATTGGTAACAATATGAATTTATCTGTATTCTATCCCTTTTTAAAAATGATTACAGGCTCTTTAGAGGATAGATTATCTGCTCACTTGGGATTAAACCTCGATTATCCTTAGCCTGAAGCACTTGGTCTGTCTTGAACACTGTCAGCTCTGCTGCATGGTTCCTTTTTTTTCTTGTGTAGCTGACAGTTCACTCAAGTGAGAAATTGTGATTCCCAGCAATAAAATAGTGCAAGATGCATTATTCATAGCTCACTGCTCAGCCAGTTAAACTGCTAGGTGCCTGATAACAAAAGATTCTGGGTATCATGAAAAGAAATTTTACATTTTGAAATGTATCTTACCAGACCGGACTGTGCCCTGCTGGTACGTCATACAAACTAAAATAAACAACACAAATGTCTGCTGCTCATCTCTTCTGACCAATACACCTATTTCCCTAGCAACTGATAATCATAGCCTGGAGTACCTACAGAAGAGCTACCTAAGCCTTCTAGAAATCTGTTCTGTAAGCATCACTCATAATAGTCAGCACCCAATGACAAACACCTCTTTACAGACACTTATGTCTCATTCCTTGTCCCTACTATTTGGGATAGATCATGTGTTACAGCACTGTAATGTCAGGCCTTTTAAGCAGTAGTGGATTTCAAGATTTGTCAAGATTTGTATTTTATTGGACCTTATATGTCATGAATATATCACCTACTACACAAATTTTCCACATTTTGTCATGTTACAACCAAACACGTAAATGTATTCTATTGGGATTTTATGTGATAGACCAACACAAAAATGGCACATAATTGAGAAGTAGAGAGAAAATAAGTGGTTTTCAAAATTTTTTACAAATAAATATCTGAAAAGTGTCGCATGCATTTTTATTCAGCCCCCTTTAGTCTGATACCCCTAACTAAAATCTAGTGGAACCAATTGCCTTCAGAAGTTACCTAATTAGTAACCTGTGTGTAATTTAATCTCAGTATAAATACAGCTGTTCTGTGAAGCCCTCAAAGGTTTGTTAGAGAACCTTAGTGAACAATCAGCATCATGAAGGCCAAGGAACACACCAGGCAAGTCAGGGATACATTTGTGGAGAAGTTTAAACAGGGTTAGGTTATAAAAAAAATATATGAAGCTTTGAACATCTCATGGAGCACTGTTCAATTCATCATCCGAAAATGAAAAGCGTATGGCACAACTGCAAACCTACCAAGACATGCCCATCCACCTAAACTGACAGGCCGAGCAAGGAGAGCATTAATAAGAGAGGCAGCCAAGAGGCCCATGGTAACTCTGGAGGAGCTTCAGAGATCCACAGCTCAGGTGGGAGAATCTGTCCACAGGACAACTATTAGTTGTGCACTCCACAAATCTGGCCTTTATGAAAGAGTGGCAAGAACAAAAGTCATTGTTGAAAGAAAAACCCACGTGACTGGGTGAAACATGTCGGCAAAGACACCATGGCAGTGATGCTTTATATGTCACGGATGGTGCACCCTGTCAAGTCAGTGCAAGCGCACTACACACAATGAGGATAGTGGGAGCCATTTCCAGCTGAGATATCAGGGCGGTGTGCCTAGATGGCCTCACAACGCTATAGTGCTATCAGCGGATCTATACTGTGAAGCTCCCCGGATTTCTGTGTGGCAATTGAGCACCCAGGATGGAACCTTACAGAGATACCTGGGACAACTGTCAGATATCAGAGACTCTTGTCCATAACGGTCAGGTGAGTGGACCATTGATCCTTTGACTGTCTATACTTTTGCACAACTACCTCTGTCCTGACCTGCAGATAAGCTTTACCCACTGTCCTAGCTAAATAAACCCCACATTGGGTTACCCCTGCTAATACAGCTTGGCCTGAAGTTGAAGATATGAATGAATTATTGACTGCCAGTGGCTATATATATATGTACATCACCAGATGAACAAGAGTCAATTAAGTTAACCCAGTGGTATTGCTTTTTACAGGGTTTATTCTTCAAATGTGTGGACACCCAATATAATACCCCTGTATCCCCCAGATGAGGGCCTGATGGTCAACAGTGACGGGATATGCACGTCTAGTAATGGTGTTAGTCACCAGGATTTACATGCCTATTTAACCGCCACTCTCTGTACCTTACATTTATTTGGGTGTACATGGTGTGTGCTTGATGTATACGTGACACAGCTGCTTTTATATAGACAACGTTGTCTTATTTTAACATTAGTCTAGGTGTTGGTGGTGGGTACCTAGTTTTGTAATTTTGTCCTTATTAATTGTGCAATAAAAAAATCTCTTTATAAGCAGCTTGGTCCGCCTGTGACTTCCTTTTCCAGGGGGTCCTCTTTCCCCCTGTACTATTACTTCTGTTATGCCCTGTACACACGATCGGACATTGATCGGACATTCCGACAACATAATACATGGATTTTTTCTGACGGATGTTGTCTCAAACTTGTCTTGCATAAACATGGTCGCACAAAGTTGTCGGAAAATCCAATTGTTCTGAACGTGGTGACGTAAAACACGTACATCGGGACTATAAACGGGTCAGTAGCCAATAGCTTTCGTCTCTTAATTTATTCTGAGCATGTGTGGCACTTTGTGCGTCGGATTTGTGTACACACGATCAGGATTTAATAGATCGGATTTTGTTGTCGAAAATTTTATATCCTGCTCTCAAACTTTGTGTGTCGGACATTCGGGCGGAAAAAGTCCAATGGAGCCCACACACGATCGGACATTCCGACAACAAAATCCTAGGATTTTTTCCGACGGATGTTGGCTCAAACTTGTTTTGCCTACACACGGTCGCACAAAGTTGTCGGAATTTCCGATTGACAACCACGCGGTCACGTACACCACGTAAGACGAGACTAGAAAAGGCCGGTTCAGAACCAAGCGCGGCACCCTTTGGGCTCCCTTTGCTAATCTCGTGTTAGTAAAAGTTTGGTGAGAGACGATTCGCGCTTTTTCAGACTCGTGGCTTTCAGATCGTTTTCTGCCGTTCAGTTTGTGCTTGTGGATTTGTATCTGCTCTTCAGTGCGTGCAAGCAAGTTCCGCGTGACTTAGTCATTGTATTCTTGTTCGTTCGTTACTGTTTTTCAGGTCGCTCTTCACAGGCCTTGCTGTTCTTCAGTGCGTTCTGTTACTTCGTTCTGAGCAGCCGACCGTTTTCTAGCCATGTTTCGTATGCATACTCCTCGTAGAGTTCGTGCTGTGCGGGGGCTTGGTGTTGGGGTCCTGACCTTGACACAAGTCCAGTCCATGAACAGGGTGGGGAGGAGTTCATGGACCAAGAATTGGTTGCTTCAGCGTGACCAGTTCTGTCATATGCCTTTGCTCCGTGAGATCCGTGAGAATAATCCTGATGTTTTCAGGAACTTTCTCAGGATGACGGACCCCGTGTTTCACCGTTTGTTGGCTTCGCTGACCCCCTATATCAGCAGGCAGGATACCTGCATGAAGCAAGCCATCACTCCGGAGCAGAGGTTGGTCGCTACCTTGCGGTATTTGGCCACAGGGAGAAGTCTGCAGGACTTGAAGTTCTCGACAGGCATCTCCCCCCAGGCTCTGGGGATCATTATCCCAGAGACCTGTTCTGCCATCATCCAGGTCCTGCAGAAGGAGTATATGAAGGTAAGATTTTTATCCTTTTATATCACATTTTATTGTATTGAATGTTTGCTAATATCTTGTATTTCTTTCCTCATTCCCTAATTACCATGCTTGTAATATGCTGTGAATGTCCCCTTTGTTCTCATGCATGCTGGATTTTTATGTAATTATTATTTTATGTCCTTCATACATATTTGCCCTTCACTAACCTCCCCAGCATGGTGTCTCCTGCCCTATATTCACCTCATGTAGTCACTTAACAATGTATTTTATCAGCTCCATAGTAGTGCTTTACCCCAAACACCCCCTAAAATGTTTGGAAATGTTATTTTTGATTTAAATTCAGGCAGAGTGCCCGAGGCTTTTTTTGTGGTGTCCCCAAATTTTTTGTAACCCTCCCTCCCAACTGCTAAGTCAGCTGATCCCAATTCTCTATCCTCAATCATCTATCTGCTGACTTTGCAAAACCCATACACACTATACCCATCTCTTTACTGGTCAGATTTATGGATGAATTCCCCAAAGCATGTAGTGCAAGGGCCTGCCTGTATACTTTCCAATGGTACTGTTTAAAGTTCTTGTATCCTATTATTATCTTGATAGGTAGTAGCAGAATGTTCAAATGTGCTCAAATGTGTACAGTGTGTATTTATATCTTTGTATTCAGACACTTCATACCTGTCCACTGGGCTGCCAATAGTGTAACTAAGAAGGGGCTGTTCCAAGTAATACCCATTATTTAGGCATTCATCTCTCAATGAAGTGAAGAGGGTTACCTGTCCAAGAGTCCCCCCCCCCTATAATGTTAGAAATGGCCCATGAGAGGGGGGGGGGAATATGATAGGTGTACCTTATACTTTGTTGTTGTTAAATTCCCCTTAATAAATGCTATCTGGAGGTTGCCCCATAATGTTTGTGTCTAATCTGCTTGCCATGTTTCTGTGACAAAATAGTAATGTTTATTGTTTTTTCCTCAACAGTTTCCTTCCACGCCACAGGAATGGCAGACTGTGGCCTCCCACTTTGCCCAGCGGTGGGACTTTCCTAACTGCGGAGGGGCAATTGATGGGAAACACGTCCACATCGTCCCACCACCCAACTCGGGGTCGTACTATTATAATTACAAGGGGTTTAATAGTATAGTGATGTTGGCGGTGGTGTCGGCTAATTACGAGTTCCTGTATGTGGACGTGGGGAAGAATGGCCGGATGTCCGATGGTGGAGTCATTGCCCAGACGGAGTTCTACAGGTGTCTCCAGAATGGCAGCTTGGACTTGCCACCTCCAGAGGACAATGTTGAAGGTCTCCCATTTGTGTTCGTTGCTGATGAAGCGTTTGCGCTGGGGGACCACCTGATGCGGCCATTCCCGATGAGGACCCTCACCCCGGAACAGAGGGTTTTTAATTACCGGCTGGCCAGAGCCCGAAGAGTGGTGGAGAACACATTTGGAATCCTGGCCAGCCGGTTCCGATTATTTCTGAAACCCATCCATATGGCGGAGTATAAACTGAACCATATAATACTTGCCTGCTGTGTTCTCCATAATTTTTTAAGAAAACATTCAGCCAACTATGCTGGCTCAGTTGGGCCTGAGGCCGGAATCCCAAATCCATCAACACTGACGGCGCTTGAAAGTGGCCGTTCTGGCTTGCCCTCCCTGAATGCCCGTGATGTCCAGTTACGATACCTGGAGTTCTTTGCGGGTAGGGGGGCTATCAATATGCCAGACAATCTGTGAAACCTTTTTCAAATAAAAAACAACCAAAAGAAATTCTTTGTGGACATTTACTGCTTGTGTTTGTTTTATCTGACCCTGACAGAAATGTGTTGAGTGCAGAAAATGTCGTGATTGGGTAACCTTATAAAAAACACTGTTGGCTGGTACTTCCTAAATGCAAAAACACATTTCACTACAAGTGCACTTGCAACTGCACTGAAACTGCACTTGTAGTGCAAAGTGGATTTGCCCTTAGGAAATAACCCCCATGTTTGCATAAAACAGCAATTACATCACCCCAAAAGTGTTGTAGCGTTGAGACAATAATCCACACATTCTTGAGTAACCAACTTTTTTATAGCTGCACAATCACATGTGCATTTACCAAAGGTTTTTAAAACGAACCAACATGTTTGTTGTATAACAATTTTTGCTGTAGCATTATCAAAAATGGAAATGTCCTTTTCTGATAAAACAGGCCTGTGTAAAACCAACAAGAAAGCCAAAAAAATTGAACTTACAAAGTTCACATTAGGTAAAACCTGAAGGCTATATCAGACATGAGTATTTAGGAACTGTGTTTGATATAGCGTTCAGATGGGGGGAAATCACCCCTGAAAAAGCCAAATTTGGAAGATGCACACCAAGTTCAGAATGTCAACATGTGCTATCTGCCATCAGGGGGGATCAAGGGACGTGTTTTGGGGGAGCAAGCCCATCCCCACCGCTACTTTATAATTGAGGAAGGGGTTGCACCCCCAAAACGCGTCCATTGATCTCCGTGATGGCAGATAGCACATGTTGGCACACTGTGTGCATCCTCCAAATTTGGCTTTTCAAAACATTGCAAAAATATTTTAAAGATTGGACCACAATCCAAAAAGGTGATTTTGTGGCCTTTTAAATTCGCCCCAAAACATCAATGATGTTATTATTTTTTTTAATAACATCACTGATTTGTTGCTGTATGTTGTGCAATTCGAGATTACACCCCATGATCTCCCCGATCAGGATCTGGGCACTTTCAGAAGTAAAGCGTTCTCTCTCCCTCACATCATGATCACCTAAAAAGAGAAAAAGAAAACAAAAATAGGTATCAAAAATCTGCCACCATCCATATCGGTAACCTGAGCCTGTGGTCGCAGACACTCACCTGTTGTGGTGCCAATCTCCACCACATCTTCTTCTTCCCCCTGCTCTTCTTCTTGGGTTTGCGGTATTTCCCCTTCTTCCAGAGGTAGGGGGACTCTGGTCTCCTTGGATGAGGGGTGTCCTCCGAGTCTTTTCTCCCCTATGTAAAACAAAAATGGTATACTTAGCACACAGATATTTGATGGCAGAACTAGAAATAGGAAACATTGCTTGGAAGTAGGGTACAATTGTCTATTTTAGCAGAGTTGCAAGATGTATATTTTTTATTGGCCTTTGTCAAGCTGCAATACTTTACCTGTTTGGTACAAGCTTCACAGATGTAGCCCCCCCTATAGTATACACTGGAGCACCTGTGTGGCCCCCTAATAAAAATGGTGTTCTGGGGTCCCACACTAGTGCTCCAGTGTCCAGATGTGAAAACAGCTGCTCAGTGTCCTCTCCTTACACACAATCTAGTTGGCATTTCATTCTAGTAACAAACCCATCTACACAAACAAATATTTGGCATCCAAGTAGGCCCCATGGCCTAAACAATGGTGTCTTAGAGGCCCAAAGAAAAATGTTTGATACGAACGAATAATGGGCCCATGAACATTAAAGTTGCCCTTTTAAACGTTACAATTACTAAAAGCATATGGAGCCGAACGAACGGAATAAAGACAGAAAGAATAGGAACACAGCACAACTACTTACTTTTTTGCAGCACTCTCCGGATCTTTCGGTACTGCTCTGGCTCTCTCAATTTCAGGTCCGACCACCGCTTCCTGAGCTGATCTTTTGAACTTCGGACCCCGAAATTCCTCTCAAGACTCCTGACCACTTTCGCCATGATCTTGGCCTTTCGGATGTTCGGGTTGGGGTAAGGCCCATATTTTCCGTCATAGTCGGACTTCTTCATGATGTCGACCATCTCCAACATCTCCCCAAAGGACATATTTGTGGCCTTAAAACGTCTCCTTCTGGATCGGGACGTGCCTGGATCCAGGCTTTCCTCCTCCTCCTCCTCGTTGCTATAATTAGCACACACCTGCTCTAAATCCGCCATCATGCTCTTCACCCACTGCGCCGAACGAAAAGGGGCGGGGAATAGACTAGAAAGAACGTCAGGGGCGGGCGGAGTTACACGCATGCGCAGTGTGTCTAAAGCGTAACACGCGTGCGTATTACGTACGATCTGTGAGCGGAGGAAGGAGCATTGGACGCGCCGATTGTAAGAACGAAGGTAAGAGACAAACTTGTGCCTATACTGCTTCTACATTGAGGCCTATATTGTAACAAGATTAGGAGAGTTTTGTCTGACATTAGGCTTTGTCTTGTGTTGTGTCTTGCAGTGAACATGGATATCTTAATGAAAGACAATGACTTCATGTCAGTATTCATAGAGATGCTAAGGGAGCTGCCCTGTCTGTGGGAGATTACCCACCCCCATTTCAAGAACCAAGCAAAGAGGAAGGCAGCACTGGAGCAATTGTGTGAAATTGTGAAGCAGGTGATCCCCACGGCAGACATCACCTATTTAAAGATATTAATTGGTGGCCTGAGGAGCACATATCTAAGGGAGCGCAAGAAGGTCCTGTATTCACAGAGATCCGGAGCAGCAGATGACATCTATGTCCCCAGGATGTTGTACTATGACAGGCTGCATTTTCTGGCAGGCCAGACTGAACCCAGGCCATCCCTCTCAAGTCTTCCTTCCACGCTTCCTTCCCCCCCGGCTGAGGCTTCTGACGCCCAACCTGGGCCTTCCAGGCAGCATGTGGAGGAGCCCAGATTGAGCCAGGTATAGCATTCCTCTAAATATTTCTGCTTGCACAATCAATGATGTTAACTAGATGTTAGTTGTGAGTACTAATTTAGGGTTGTGATTGATGAAGCAAAAACTAAAACCATGTCCCTTTTTCATACACAGGGAAGTCTCAGCCAGGAGGTGGCCAGGCCGAGCCGGCTGGCTGATCTGCAGGTCCCTCCACCCCCCCTGAAAAGAGAAAGTGGCAGTAGGAGGAGTACCCTAGAGGAGGCTGCTATAGCATTCTTTTGGAGGGCTACAGAGGTCCTGGGAGCACCCCACACCATGGAGGAGAACATTGCTGCCTTCATAGCATATAAAATGCAGAGGATGGAGGAGGGCCAAAAAGTCTTGTGTGAGGCCCTCATATCGGAGGCTCTGGAGAAAGGTATGAGGGGCCAAATTACACCTCAGACACACCTTCGCGTTGGTCCTCCTCCTCCTCCTGCAGGTCCTCCTCCTCCTCCTCCCTCTCCTCCAGGTCCTCCCAGTTCTCCTCCAGGTCCCCCCAGTCCTCCTCCAGGTCCTCCCAGTCCTCCTCCAGGTCCTCCCAGTCCTCCTCCAGGTCCTCCCAGTCCTCCTCCTCCTCCAGGTCCTACTCCTCCTCCTGCCACATCTCCAACTGCACAGCCACAGCCCGGAAGGAAGCGTGGAAGGAAGACCAGACAGTGATTGCCCTGGGTTCAGTCTGGTCGGCCAAAAGATGCAGCCTCTTGTGGTATCACAGCCTGGGGACACAGATGTCATCTGCTGCTTTCCAGATCTCTGCGAATTCTGGACCAGACTGCCCTTCCTTACATATGGACTCCTCAGGCCACCAATTTTGATGTTGAAGAATTGTTGTCTGCCGTGGGGGTCCCAGGCTTCGCTAATTTCTCATGTTGATCCAGTGTTGCCTTCCTCTTTGTTTGGTTCTGATCCCTTAATAAAGGATTTTTGTTTTGAATTATACTCTCCTATGTGTTTTACTTCAAAAAGGACAGTTGGTTTGTGAGGATTCAGGTACATTTCAAATATACAATGTGAAATGAACAAGGGACACCAACACCAAACAATCTCCTGGAGATTAAAGAATAAAAGATATCAATAGTGTTGGGGTAACTTGACACACAAAACACACACAAAAATATTCTGGAGGAAAAATAAAAATAACATTGAACAAAGAGCAGCCTTGGAAAAAATCCAAACATTAAAGAAAAAAAAAGGCTTAAAATCCAAAAAAAAAAAAAATAAAAAATATAAAACTGTCAGATGTGACAACCAATAACAATATATTCAGGGAATCCCACTAAAAAAACACAAATAAAACTTTGTGAGAAGTGTGTGTGAATATGAGCAGCAAAACTACTTAATTCTTGTCACATTATAAAGAAGAAGAGAGTGCGCTGTATTAAACCATTTTTAACATTGCAGCGTGAGGAAAGTGCTGTATCCATTGCGAACGCTAAGTTTACCAGAACGAGCTGTCCCGTGTCGGAATTTCTTCTGAGCATGCGTGGCACTTTGTGCGTCGGAACAGGCCACACACGGTTGGAATTGACGCGATCGGATTTTGTTGTCGGAAAATTTTATCTCCTGCTGTCCAACTTTGTGTGTCGGAAAATCCGATGGAAAATGTCCGATGGCGCCCACACACTGTCGGAATTTCCGACAACACGCTCCGATCGGACATTGTCCATCGGAAAATCCGACCGTGTGTACGGGGCATTAGAGTCTGCAAAAGACTTGAGACTGGGGTGGAGGTTCACCTTCCAGCAGAACAACAACCCTTACCATACAGCCAGAGCTACAATGGAATGGTTTACATCAAAGCATATGCATGTGTAAGAATGGCCCAGTCAAAGTCCAGATCTAAATCCAATTGAGAATCTGTGGCAAGACTTGAAAATAGCTATTCACAGAGGCTCTCCATCCAATCTGACAGAGCAAATTTGCAGAGAAGAATGTGCAAAAATGTCACTCTCTAGATGTGCAAAGCTGATAGAGACATATCCAAAAAGACTTGCAGCTGTAATTGCAGTGAAAGGTAGTTCTACAAAGTATTGATTCAGGGGGGGCTGAATACAAATGCATGCCACACTTTTCAGATATTTATTTGTAAAAAATGTTGAAAACCATTTATCATTTTCCTTCCACTTCATAATTATGTGCCACATTGTTTTGGTCTATCACATAAACTCCCAATAAGATACATTTACGTTTTTGGTTGTAATATGACAAAATGTGAAAAATTTAAAGGGGTATGAATCATTTTTCAAGAAACTGTAAATCATGGCAAGACAGCAATAAATTTTACAACCTGGAAAAGGAAATGCTTCACAAAATGGACTTTTAATATCCTAATTTATATAATTAAATGTGGAGCACATTCCTGTAAATTTTCTATAGCTATTTACAATGGACAGGGCAAAAAACATTTAATTTTTTTGTCTGGTAAATATTGAATCCAAACTTCAGGTACCCCTCTACCCCATACTTCCCCACCTGGTTTGCTTTGGAGCATCCTTCTTTTGTTTTAAAAAATAAAATCGGTCCATATACTTTTTTCCATGGATCTTTGGTCTGGCTACATGATGTCCTTGATCCTCTTCTTCCTCGGCTAGCGAGTCCTGAATACTACAGAAAATTGCACTACATTCTCCTATTATTCCAGGGTGGTCTAATTAAGTGTGTGTCCTTGATATCTTGGGCTCACATGGGCGCACGGGAAGTGGGATGAATGATGCTGGGTGTCATTAAACCCTGAAAGAGGACCAGCACTTGATTCAAAATCAGTGAGTTTGCACAGGGCAGGCCCAGAGAGGAGAGTAGTATTGCAGACATAGATGCTTTTTTATTTTAACTTGGCAAGAGGAATCCTTTTTAAAATGTTTTATTATCCTGAAGATGGGCTTGAAATTATACATTTGTATATTATGAAGTCAGCAATTCAAACTATCTTTTTCAACTGTTGTGAAAAGCTGGTGGTTTACAGAGCCCAAAATGAGTCACAGAAAAAACAAATGTATGCAGATTATAATACTGATGGAGAATGAATATACAGTATATTACATAAGAGACACAAAGTTAACAATATTAACCATACTAGGTACAATAATGGGCAATGCAATTCTACAGATACAATCTGTACAGAAGACAAAGTGATGTTAGAAAGACAATGGTTGTCCCTTTAATGGACCTGGTTTCGAGGACGCTACTAAAATTTCTGTAGAAATAAAGAAAGGAGTAAAGAATTGAGATGAATTAAACAGCAAATGTTTTCTTTGAGTTTCCTATAGTGAATGAGAACTGGTCATTACAGACAGCACATCGGCAGCTTCAGTTTTCTGTAAAACACTATGTCTTTCTCCACTAGGAGTAACTAAGCTTCTTGTAGAACATGATTCAGTATCGAGATAAAAACATTTGTGTTAGTCCATGGTCACATTTGGGACTGTGTTTTACATTGTAATATGTACAATTCTCTGGAAAAAAATAAAAGAGTCTAGTTATTCTTGTTTTATGTTGTACTCTTTCTTTTACGTTTGCTTTTCTAACAATCTCCTCTACTTCCCTTGACAATTCAGTTATATTTCCATGATTCTCTGTCATATGTCAGAGTCTAAGCAAAGAAAAGAATGGATGCTAAAACTTTGAAAATATTGAGACAAAGCCAGCTACTTGCAAAATAAAGTCTTGTCTGACAAGTAGGTTGCAAAAATAAATCAAAATGTATCACATCTTGTCTGGCTAGTTATGATTTTGCTGGACTTAGCAGGAGAAACCTAGGAGCTACTATATATTTCATTTCTTCTGAAGTGATGTCGGCACAAGTGATGTGACCGGAAGTGATGTCAGACTTTTGGCCGAGTGTGGTGGTGGGACTCAGGCGGTTTGTGTGGTGTCAGGCTTTACATTAGTGGTCATGGTCTATATGTTCTGTATGCTATGCTACATTACAAGATATTGTTTGGTGAGCTTTTTCTTATGGGAGGAAATATATATCTAGAGTTTTACTGCACTATTGGAAGTGTTTTTTTCCTTTACATGATATGTGATCACTGGTCTATTTGGAGCGGAGCTGGGATGGAGAGGTGCCTTTAGAGGTGGAATTATATTGCTTGGATGCTGTTCTAATGTCATTATTGACTATTTGAAATATGAAAGGCAATTTAATCTGGTGAGTTACACTAGATTGGGGTGAAGGAGTGGTTATTACTGGATTCACAGCGGTATTGTAGTTCAGTGGACGAGGATACATGAGTCACTTAATTTTTAAAAAGTTTTCTGGACTGGTTACACATACTTACCTATCTTTAAAGACACTGGGAGTTATTCACCTTATACTTCAGTTATTCACCTTATAACACTTGGAGTATTTAAGGACACTTGTGCATTCATCTATTTACCTATTAATTCACCAATTTGTTTTATTTAAATTATGTGGATAAATTGTTTCACAGCACTACTTGTGGTTAAGCACCTTGTTGTTTAATTTCACTGTTATTTATAAAAGAAATTATCAATTAGTTTCAATCAGTCATTCTGAATTGTGAATTTTACCTTTATGCCACCTGACAGGTCTGGGCTTGTCTCATAAAAGTGCCAGTTGTCTGGCTCTCTTTGGGTCCAATATTTCCAGAAACAAGTGTGCAGATCTGGAGCTCTGACTTCACAGGCTGCATACATGCTACAGGTTTGTTACGCCTAGACACAGTCAGGCAATGAGCATTTTCAGAAGGAGCTCAGCAATGGCTGTCTACATGTTTTTCTTTATACAAGCTTCTTCAAAATTATTTTTCTCTCTCGGTTATCTATAGATGTAAATGTATGTAAAAGAGGGGGGCGTGGCCTGACCTGGCATGGAGAAGGACGCATAATCCCAGAGCTCCGTCTGCCATAGGAGAAGCTACCTAAACTTTGAGGTACTTAACCCCACACATTGAGCTCACAACATGGGGACAGCATCTAGGAACTCCTCAGCATCTCGTTCCCGCTCCCCCAGAGATCTAACTGGGTCACAATCCCAAAACATCCCGGAGATGTTCAGGGCCGGGCGAGGCAATATGGCGCCTTCCCGCCACGGAGTTGCTCACTCACAGCCACTGCCCTTGTCCTCACAGCATAACATTACCTCCTCACCTGCCAGCGCTACACAATCCGCAGCGGGAAACGGGGAGATTGTTCTCACCCCCAACCCCCACTAAACATACAGGATCTGCGATTGATTGCGGAAGATATCAAAGAGACCCTATCTGCGGCCATATCGGAGCTTAGGCTCGATCTACGCGCCCTGAATGACAGCGTACAGGTTGTAGAGAAGGTGACTGACAACCATGACGCAGCCATCATCTCCAATACTGATCGCATAGACGGTCACACGATGCAGATGAGGGACATGCAGAGACACCTCGAAGACCTCGACAACAGGGGTCGGAGGCACAATTTAAGGCTCAGTACCGGAATCCGTGGAGGGAGACCGCATCCAGCCAGCGGCAGTGAGCATATTTAACGGTCTCCTCCATCAGCCCCCGCAGACCCCCATCGCTATGGAAAGAATCCACCGCGCTCTTCGTCCCAAAGGCAGAGATAGTGACCCCCCGAGGGACATAATCTGCTGCATCGTGGACTACAAGTTGAAGGAGGAAATCATGCAGCGAGCCAGGGATCAGCAACAAATCCTCCACGAGGGAGCCCCCATTCAGATCTACCAAGACCTATCGGGTATCACTCTACAGCATAGGAGAGACCTGAAACCCCTGCTGGATGCCCTCAGAGGGAAACGTATCCCATACAAATGGAAGTTCCCCTTCTGCCTCTCGGCCACAGCGCACGGCCGCACCGCTCTCCTTAGGGTGCCTGAAGACCTGCCTCACTTCTGCAGCACGCTGGGCATCCAGGAGGTCCTGGTGCTGGACTGGTATGCAGCCTTCCGCAACACAGCCTCACACCGTGACACACTCCGTGAAGAGCCCATGGACGCTCAACCGTCCAGATACCGCCGGAGACGCTCACCCTCTACCAGCCGCAACCACTCCGGATACCGCAATGACCCCAGGGATGCAAACCCCATGTCCGCACCGCGGTACAGAAGAACACGCAGAGACCGCTAATAACCGTCTAACAGGGCCACTACCGCCAGTCAGTGCCTAACAGAAACCGGCACTCTCCTGGGAGCTTTGAATTTTTCGTTTTCCTTTTTTTTTACTTATTGTTGTTTCTTTCATAATTACTACCGAGGCACAATGTTCTTTTTGATCTTTCAGTGCCCGTTTTGAACTTTCCACCTTAGGGCTCTTACTTTTTTTGTTGTGCCCCTCTTTCACGTCCTCTGAACACTGACGACCCACTGTTTACTCAGTTCAGTTGCCTGCTTGGGCCAGACTTTACCGCCTCCCACACTCTCGGATTCACCCCCCTTCTCGATCTCGGATGACTACGTATATAACACACACCCACTGAACTGCTCAACACGCTGCCTGATACTACATTAACCAAGAGGCATAGCGGCACTGGACTCCGCCCCACCCCCTCTACTACAGCCCCACCGGTACACCCACCCTAATGGTTACCATGGAACGATTCCTCTATCAAGCCTACACCAGGTTCTGTTCTGCACGAGCGAATCACCTCACCTTATCTCCCTGCATCCATCACATGGACCACCTAGACGCTGCCACGACCGGACTTAAACCTCTCTCAGACTCCCCGGAGATCGCAGAAGAAACGCTCCGCATATAGCACCTGTACGATACCCCTCCTGCCTGCTACTACCGGAACTCTCATATGGCACGCCCGTGCTGGTTTCTCCCGGCTGGAACAGATGACATCCCAGTGTCACCCAGGTTAACATACCATGTACCTTTTTCTGCTTAATATTTGTTTATTCTTTTTGCCTGTTTGAACTGTATATCTACTTATGCATTGCCTACAGTAATGAAGGTGACACGCGTTAAGGTTTGACAAACTAACCCTGAGGGTCGCAATAAGGGCGATGCGCCCCTTCTGGCTGGGCTACATTTAGTGCCACACTCTCACCATCCTCCGTCCCCCCTCCGTGGCACACACCACCCGCCATGGCCCTCCCCTTGGTACGGCTACCGTTACTCGCTGTGCAGGGGGGCGACACCTGGTGGTCTGCTCCCCCGGGAGTCGGGTGATCGATCCCCGGGATAGCGAACCACTCACGCACGCACCATTCTTTCACAGATGGCCCACTTAACACGCTGCCGGGACGCAGGAAAGGGCTACAGTATCAAAACTCCCCCGCACATACTTTTTATCCCCCGCCGCAACATACGCAGGACACAACTTAACAACATACGCCTGAATTACCTCTTTTTGCTGCTATACGACAATCCTATGGAGACTGCTCACATTCTTAATAATCTCCCCTACTTTTTTTTTTTCTCTTTTTTTTTAGTATCTCCCTGCCTTCGTCAAGGTCAACCCCCACACGGAGCTGCGTCGGTGCACGACCCCCTTGACAGGTGATCGTGCGCCACTCACGCTCTGTACCACTCCGATCACAAAACCTCGAGGCTGTTGGACACTCTGTTCCACGCCTCCTCAGATCAGATCTATTTGTTCACACCCTTGACCCTTACTTGACCCCTGTCCTCCCTACCCTCTCCCCCCACCCCCCCTTCCGTCCTATCACGCCCGCATTCCACCTATGGCGAACCTACAAGCCATGCACCCACCTCCGGTGGCTAGACAACCTCAACACCACACTCTCAAACTAGACTCCCTGAACATCAGGGGCCTTAACACACCCGAAAAACGGTCTAAACTTCTATACTCTCTAAAACGTTCTAAAGCACACATCGCCCTCTTACAGGAAACCCACTTCCGCACCGACTCCAACCCCAAACTTAAAGACCAACATTTCCCCACAGCCTTTCACTCCTCTAACTCAGAGGCAAAATCTAAAGGAGTATCTATCCTCATTTCAAAACACTGCCCCTTTCAGGTTACAGATGTCCAAAGGGACCCGCTGGGACGCTTCCTCTTTCTTAAAGGCACGCTACATCACATGCCCCTCACGGTCGCCAACATATACGCCCCTAATTCAGGCCAAGTCACCTTCTTTCGCAATACCCTTCAACTACTCGCCAGCTTCCAAACGGGAACCCTCATTCTTGGTGGCGATTTCAATATTCCCTTGACACCTACGGTTGACACATCGAACGGCACATCTTCTTTACCTTACAGGGCCTTAAGGGCGATCAAACAACAACTCAGTAATTTACTACTTCACGACACGTGGCGCACGTTACATCCCAAAGATAAAGATTTTACTTTCTTTTCCGCCCCGCACAAAAAATACTCTAGACTGGACCACTTCTTCCTTTCACAAAACGACCTTT
Organism: Aquarana catesbeiana; assembly: GCF_042186555.1. NCBI lineage: Eukaryota > Metazoa > Chordata > Amphibia > Anura > Ranidae > Aquarana > Aquarana catesbeiana. Next base: position 148,928,655 of record NC_133331.1, on the reverse strand, counting down.
CGCACCTTATCAAAGCTACCATTGACCCAGAAATCCTTTCGGACCACAACCCCATCTCGATGACCCTTCAACTACCCTCCCACCTTAGGAGGACGCATATATGGCGCCTAGACAACTCCCTGCTCACTGACGAGATCAACGTTCAACGGCTGACCACATGCCTAACAAACTATTTTCAGGAAAACTCTTCTACAGACGTTGCACCCGAAGTCACCTGGGCTGCACACAAATGTGTCATCCGAGGCGAGCTGTTGGCGATGGCAGCTCACCGAAATAGACTTCACTCCGCTCGCATAGCTGATTTAACCGCACGCATTCGCTCGCTCGAACAAAAACATAAAGCCTCCCTTGCTAACGCCGCTCTATCCGAACTGTCTCAGGCTCGGGCAGATCTTTTGGATGTACTAAACGCCAAACTAAAACGCAAGTTTGCTTTGACACACAAAATATACTACGAGTTTGGCAACAAAGCCGGTAAACTTTTGGCAAGGGCCCTTCAATCCAGAAAAGCGTCACAAACCATTCACAAACTTCACAACACCAGGGGCGACGCAGTGGTTACTACTGAAGGCATCTCGTCCCAATTCATACAGTACTTCTCCAAACTCTACAACCTTCCCAAGCCTCAACCCACTGACTCTACCGTTAACCGCCTAATGGCCATTAACGACTTTTTAACACAATTTGGTCCGACTCCACTCTCCTCGGAGGATTCACAAACCCTAGACCTTCCCCTCTCTACTGACGAACTCCTCACCGCATTAAAACAGATGAAGACGGGCAAAAGCCCGTGCCCAGATGGCTTTTCGGCCAGTTATTACAAATCCTTCCCGAACATTCTCCTCCCACACCTAACCAAAGCCCTCAACAACCTCATCACTGGACTCGGCCGCACAGAATGACTTACTTGAAGCCCACATCACACTTATACCTAAACAGGGAAAGGACCCTACCGTAGTCACCAATTACCGCCCCATTTCCTTACTCAATGTGGACCTAAAGTTGTATGCCAAAGCACTAGCTAATCGCATTCTCCCCTTCATTCCAACTTTAGTTTCACTTGATCAGGTGGGCATTGTTCCTGGCTGGGAGGCCAGAGACAACACCACGAAAGCCCTAAACATTCACTACTGGTTATCTAAATCATCCACACAGGGCTTCTTCCTCTCGTTGGATGCAGAGAAGGCGTTCGACAGGGTGGCCTGGGACTACATGGAGGCCACGCTTCGGGCGATCGGACTACCGCCCCGCATGCTCCAAATGATCTTGGCCCTCTACGCCTCCCCGAAGGCCAGACTCCGGATAAATGGGGGTCTGTCGGACGCCTTCTCTGTATCCAATGGGACACGTCAGGGATGCCCTTTGTCACCCCTCCTATTTATACTGACTTTGGAACCCATGCTCCGTAAACTGAGACTTAATCCCACTATCAGAGGCATAGACATACATCGTAATCATTATAAAATGGCCGCCTATGCCGATGACATCCTACTCTTCCTCACAGACCCGATCACGACCCTCCCCAACCTTCTAGCTGACTTTGCCCTTTTCAAATCTTTATCCAACCTTCAAATCAACTTCGACAAATCCAAAGCCCTCAATATACCCCTACCATCTGAAACTGTCAACCTGTGCAAGCGTAACTTCCCATTTGGGTGGGAACATTCTGCAATACCCTACCTTGGCATCAAAATCACCACCAACTTAAAGGACTTATACTCCAAAAATTTCTTGCCGCTGCTCCAGACCATCCAGGGTGATCTCCAGAAATGGCACCTAGGCTCTTTCTCTTGGATGGGTAGAATAGCTGTGATCAAAATGAATATCCTGCCCAGAATCCTCTACCTCCTCCAAGCCATACAGATTAAGATACCGGCCTCCTTCTTTTCTTCTTATAAAAATATTTGCAGGTCCTTTGTGTGGGCCGCTAAACGCCCGCGTCTCAGCTGGGAGAGGTTGGTTCTCCCCAAACGTCTGGGAGGCCTCGGTCTCCCAGACCTTCAAAAGTATCATTGGGCCTGTCAACTGACCAGACTGGTAGATTGGCATGTCCATCGCTCTTCCAAAGACTGGATCCAACTTGAAGACTCCTTGACGAACCCTTCCATAGCTGACTTACCCTGGATTGACCCGACTCACATACCCAGAGATTTACTAAAACACCCGCTCATTGGCACCACATTATTGATTTTCAAACTAGCGTGTAAAAAGCTCGCCTTCGTCCCCGCACCAGGACCAATGACCCCTTTGGTTGGCAACCCAGACTTCCTTCCAGGATTGCAACTGAAAGATCCCTCCATTGAGACGCTCTCTTCAAGAGCCAGAGCTCAGGAATTCTTCATGAATGGGACCCTCCTACCCTACCCTACTCTAGTGGCACAACTGCCTAACCACGACATACCCTTTTTTAAATACTTACAACTAAGACACTTCCTCCAATCTCACCACAGCAACCCCCCATGGCATAGGGATCTTATGCAGCTCCAAATCCTCTGCTCCAACACAGAACCCCAAGGCCACCTAATCTCGACAATCTACTCACTCCTGTTTTCCCAAACCAAGATAAAGGATGACAAAATCGTGAGAAAATGGGAACATGACTTATCCATAGACCTATCCCCATCTGACTGGGAAAGCATATTCACCATCATGCACAAGGGCTCCACCAACGTTTCCACCCAGGAAAATAGATACAAACTATTCTCCAAATGGTATAGGACGCCGGATAAGGTCCACCACTTTCACCCCATTATTCCCCCAACCTGCTGGAGATGCAATGCAGCTCGCGGTACCCTACTTCACATCTGGTGGGAATGCCCCCTTATACAACCATTCTGGTCAGAAATTCACCGACTGATATCCCACATCACCACCTACACACCAACCTACTCCCCTGCCAGCTATCTTCTACACCACACCACCATGCCCTGCAACTCCTATAAAAAATCCCTGACTCTACACCTCATCAACGCTGCCAATCTCTGCATCCCCGCCCTATGGCGGAACACCGCCCCCCCCCACTGTGCATGACTGGATCTGTAAGGTAGACAGGATAGCTGATATGGAACAACTAATATGCCAGGCCAATGACAACCCGACCAAATATAACACTACCTGGGCCTGCTGGACACACTACAGGCAATCCCAAACACAAACCACTTTCTCTCCTAGGTCAACATCTGCTCCCTAAATGCTTAGAACGGTCTTCCACCGCGGGCCCCCACCACCTCATTCTTTCGCCACCCCCTCCCTCCTCCCTCCCCCACATCACTCCTCCCCACCACATTGAACTGATAATGCCTTCTGTAACCCCACGTATCTATCCTAACTCTACTCATCCACATAGTACCTTACAAGTGTGAGCCCCACCCCTAGCTCCACACTCAAACCTCTATCTATCCAACCGAATCCTCATTCTGACCTGTTATCGGGAACCAAGACTTACACCTGACACACCGTCACCTCATTGGACGTACCAACTATATATTCCTACACCCAGCTCCGTTCACAGCGATGGTCCCGTTAGGGGTGGACGGACTGGGGGTAGAACCCTGACGGTGAAGCAGCTCTCTCCATACTCTCCCGTTTTACCCAATATCAGACTTAGTGGATACTGGGATACACATTGCGTCGTTTTAGTTAGCATAAGACAGATTGAAGGTTTTCTCATCCTCTTCAGTCACTGTTGACACACCCCTACAACATCCCGCTGGCTTCCAGCAATATTCGACCACATAGGGTCTTTATTATTGAAGCCTTTTCTTCACGAATTCCTATCAATCGTTTACCAGTTTTGCTCCCTTCCCCCTATGATTAACCTGTTACAAATGTTTGTTGTACACATCAATCACCTGTACCTCTGCTTACTGCATTGTATGCCCTGTATTACTGGTGAATTTGTAAAACTCAATAAAAATGTTTTGGAAAAAAAAAAAAAATGTATGTAAAAGAGCATACAGCATCCATATTGAAAAACTGTTTCAAGTTAATTAAATTACAAGATAGACTATCAAGGAAGGGCAGTTTTAAATCTTACTGACAGGACTCTATGAACAGGCTTGCAGTAAAATTAGAGTGGAAATGTAAAAGAATAAAATCTCTATAACTGGAACTCCTGCTGCTCAATTGTTTTATCACAGTGGGTAAGCACCCATGTTCTATCACAGGCTAGGGTGAGCAGGTTTATTAAGTTTGTAGTGGTTTTCTTTCAGTATATAAATCTATCATATATTGGTGTGTTGTCTAGAGCCTTGAAAAAGTTGGGCTATGCCCTACTGAAACATGGGTCTCAATAAACAGCAGTTTCTCTGTCTTGATTTGCTAGAGCTGTAGCCAAGTCTGATATTGTTTCCTTACTGTGCATGTATACCTCTTGCATTCTGCTACCCTCTCCAACAATTATTTTTTCTTTTAATATGACCATTGTTATGTATGGGAAAATTACCTATGAAATAATTTCTAGGCAATATTGGTTTACTAATAGATTAAAAATATACAACGCCGAGAAATCAAGCAAAGTCTTGCTACTTTTAATGATGGTTTGACCACTATTCCTAATTACCACTAACTGCAGATTCTGCAGTTTTCTATTTTATTAGGACATTAGACACAATCTCTAATTAATGTTCTGCTTTTGTTTTTGACCCTTTTACTTTTCCATATTATGTTAGTGCCATATCAATTTCCCCCTAATTTCATGGAATGGAACACATGAATAAGTTTAAATGTTTACACTGCAGTTTGAATTTGTAAGCCTTGATGAGCAGGCTTATATTTATATACACGTTGTTGCTTTGTATTATTCCTTACAATGCAAAAATTACATATTCAACACAGATGTGTTTGAGGTCTTAATGGAGACCTACCATTAGAACAATTTGCATTTAGAGTTGAAAATGAGGTAGGTTTAAAAGACACAACATTATTGAAGCTTTAATTATCAATACATAATGAATTCTTTTTTTTTTTAAAGGGTAATTTTCTTTAAGTACCTGAATTTGACCTGGTATCAACCTCTTGCAACCCCTTTACAGCAAGCGTGAGATGAAAAGGCAGTACAAGTAGCAAATCTGTTTGTGTGCTTACAAGGAGCATGTAAATAGAAAGAGAGATCAGAGTGACAGAGAGGTGGGCTCACTCTGCTCCTTCCCCTTTCGCTGTCCAGTCACAGGCTGGGCTAGGTCCAGATGACCTGGGTTCAGGGTTGAATAATGCTGGCCACCAAAATGAAAAGTGCAAATATAATACTGCACTACACGCTGAAAAAGGCAGCTGACACAGCAAAAGGATAATTGCAATACTAATAAAAAATGGAAAGTGCAGCACTAAAATTTTGAGTGAACAAGGATGATTGAATAAATCTCACAAATAATAAATACAAGCGATGTGAAGCTCTAATGCGATAAATGCTCAGTGATTCTATATAAAAAAATCAACCAGAAAACAAACAATAAGTCCATAAGTGGAGTGAAAAACGTGATGAATCTGGATGGCCCTTACAGGGACATGCTCCAAGTGTTCATTACATCTTTAAGACATCCGAAAATGTTTTTTAACTTTATTAAATTTTTTATTTTCATATGGAATTATGCTATGTGGCCCTTTTTTGTTCTCCTTTCCTTGATATTTATATGAACACATGGGAGAAACCGTCCTTTTTTCTTATGAAATACCCTCTATGGAGACTACCACCCCACTGATCGTGTGAGGAACTGGCTTCTGTTTCAAAGGTTTCCAGATCAGATGTCTACAATTTTGGCATTTGCCAATACAAACCTGTTTGACTCATAGGACGTATGTCCTTTTGAGTTCAAACCATCTGGTAAGCCTTCATCTTATCGGTGGTGGACTATATTCACATATTGTTTTATCATTCATTCACCATTTTCGGATGTCTTAAAGATGTTATGAACACTTGGTGCATGTCTTTGTAAGGGCCATACAGATTCATCACGTTTTTCAGTCCACCTATAGACTTATTGCTTGTTTGTTTTCTGGTTGATTTTTTGATATATGATCACTGAGCATTTATCCCATTAGAGCTTCACATTGCTTGTATTTATTATTTGTGAGATTTATTCAATTATCCTTGTTCACTCAAAATTTTAGCGCTACACTTTCCATTTTTTAATGCTGGCCACCAGACTTAAGTGAAAAATGTACTGTGGAGGTAAAATGCTGGATTAAATGTGCATATTTAATCATACGCTGGTTTTATTTGATCTTTTAATAAATATTGATTTTTATTTTATTTTCAGCAGGAGTTCTACTTTGAATTGTCCACAAAATCATACAATACACTACAATGTCAAATAAATACAATAAAAAACCCCTCTGTACTAAAATCTAGTGTCTTTGGGTCACAAATAATTATATGCATGTGGCATTATTTTAACATTTGATTTCATCTGAACACTACTCCGCCTGAGCAAGGCTGAACAGGCTTAAAGGCTAAGTTCACATTTGTTCACTTTTTTTTTTTTTTGCTAAATTCCAGCTCCCCTATAGCATTAATGTACTTATTTTGCAAAAAATAAAACAGCTTTCCATTAATTCTACACAGATTTACTTCACTCTCTTCATAGCTGTTCAAAAACACTGCTCGATTAAACTTTATACTTTTTTTTCATCTTTTTATAGCTCTAGCCACAAAAACTCCACTTCTTCACTAGCCCCATTAGCAATGTCATCCCTCTTATTCACTATCAAGTCGCTATTTACAAACAGGCACACCCTTCCCCCCTCTCTCCTACCTATCCTGTCCCTCCAATAAAGGGAGTACCCCTGGAGAGTTGCAAGCTAGTCATGTAAGCTGTCAAACCAGCCAGCAACTTCCCCCTCATCTGTAAACTGTGACCATCGCTCACTGCACTTTATACCTCTCACTGATCCTTTCCCCACATCCTAGTTTAAAAGTTCCTCAAACCTTCTGGTCATCTTCTCCCCCCAACAGAGCTGCACCCTCCCCATTTAGGTGCAGCATGTCTCTGCTATAGGACCATTAACTGACTGCAAAGTCGGCCAAACTCAACATGAAACCAAAACCCTCCTTCCTACACCAGTTCCTCAGCTATTGCCTCTCTGGTGTGGTACAGGCAGCGTTTATGAGAATACTACATTATGTCGTGTACACACGGGCCGACTTTTCGACCGGACTGGTCCGACGGAACAAATCCGTCGGACAATATGACCGTGTGTGGGCTTCATCGGACCTTCAGTGGACTTTTTCTGTCGAAAATCAGACGGACTTTAGATTTGGAACATGTTTCAAATCTTTCCGACGGACTCGAGTCCGGTCGAAAAATCAGTTCGTCTGTATGCTAGTCCGACGGACAAAAAAGGATGCAAGGGCAGCTATTGGCTATGAACTTCCCTATTCTAGTCCCTTCGTACGCCATCACGTTCATACTAACGGACTTTCGAACAGACATTAGCCCGTTCGTGTGTGGGCAAGTCCGGTCGTCCGAAAGTCAGTCATAACTCCGTCAAAAGTCAGTCGGAAAGACCGTCGGACGTTTGATGCTGAAAAGTCCGCCCGTGTGTACACGGCTTTAAAGGTACTTTTCTTTAATATAGTCCCTGAAATCATTTTTAAGAATGCTCCATCTGCCTCTGACTTTGTCAGTTCTTCCCCAGGCCCACTCAACAATATGTCCATCTGGTCTGCAATGTGCCAAACCCAAGCGCTCCCAGAAAACTGTTCAGTGACTGTGATCTTTGTGACAGATCGCTCTGACAGGTTGCTGTTGCTCTGCAGTGTCACACAGCTGAATTTGCCCTTGAACAGTTGTTCAAAGAATGTATACATGGAGCAAGATGTGCACCGGGTCGCATCACCACTCTTGTAGGACATGTTACTCACTGACGTAATGGGGATACTAAAAAAAAACCTTTATTTTATTTTATTTGATTCATTTTTAATATTTCTTTTTAAATTTTATTCTGAGCACTATTTGAGAATGTAACAAGAACTCCTCAGTACTCCCATGTGCCAAAATGGTTACACACGGTGCCACTTGATTTACTCACGATGACCCCCTTAGTACTCCTTGGGACTCACCGTGCTCTTCAGTACTCAATACTCACAGTCACCCATTAGTACTCCTTGGTACTCCCAGTGCTCTTCAGTACTCAGTATTTACAGTGACTCCATGGTACTACCAGTGCTTTAGTACTCAGTATGCACAGTGACCACTCAGTACTGCTTGGTACTGTACTCCCAGTGCTTTTCAGTAGTCTCCGTACTCATAGTTATCTTCAGTACTCACAATGTCTTCAGTACTTAGGTTGTCTCCAGTACTCCACGGTACTCACAGTGCCCTCAGTAGTCCTTGGTATTCACAGTGCCCCTCAGCACTCACAATGTCCAGCAGTTTCTCACAGCAGTTTCCCACTCCCACAGCAGCCTTCATAACTCAGGGTGTTCCAGCGTCTGCTCTGACAGTTCCCTGCACTGTTGAAGTGAACACAGCCTCCAGCATCTTAACTGCACACACCTGCCACTCCTTAATCCAGCAGCTCTGTGGATTCCCGTACACCGTTTCAGCCACTTTTCAATCACTCAGATGGCCACTCCAGTGATTCAGCCACTCTCCACTTATTCAAAAGGCTGCTACACAGCAGTCCAGCGATTTCCTTGTGGCAGCTCAATCTCCCGCTCTGCCATTCAGCTGATTATGCTGCTTCACAGCAGTCCAGTGATTTCCTTGTGATAGCTCAATCTCCCACTCTGCCATTCAGCTGATTCTGCTGCTTCTGGTTCCCACAGCTCACTCCAGCGGTGACAGCAGTATTATTATTTTTATTTTTAACCACTTGCTTACTGGGCACTTAAACCCCCCTCCTGTCCAGACCAATTTTCAGCTTTCAGTGCTCTCACACTTTGAATGACAATTACTCAGTCATGCAACACTCTACCCAAATGATTTTTTTTGTCCTTTTTTCCATACAAATAGAGCTTTCTTTTGGTGGTATTTGATCACCTCTGGGTTTTTTATTTTTTGCGCTATAAATGAAAAAATACCAAAAATTTTGAAAAAAAACTAATTTTTCTTAATTTCTGTGATAAAATTTTGCAAATTGTTAATTTTTCTTCATAAATTTTGGCCACAATTTATACTGCTACATATCTTTGGTAAAAATAACCCAAAATTAGTGGAAATTATTTGGTCTGTTTGAAAGTTTTAGAGTCTACACGCTATGGTGCAAATCATAAAAAATGTATCACATCTGATTTACTGGTGGCCTATCTCATTTCTTGAGACCCTAACAAGCCAGGAAAGTACAAATGCCCCCCAAATGACCCCTTTTTGGAAAGTAGACATTTCAAGGTATTTAGTAAGAGGCATGGTGAGTTATTTGAAGTTGTAATTTTTTCCCACAATTCTTTGCAATATTAAGATTTTTATTTTTTTATTTTTATTTTTTCACAATCTTATTTCTCTCACATGGCATGTGCATACCACAAATGACACCCCAAAACACATTCTGCTACTCCTCCTGAGTATAACGATACCACATGTGTGTGATTTTTTCACTGTCTGGGCACATACAGAGGCCCAACATGCAGGGAGCGGCATCAGGTGTTCTAGGAGCATAAATTACACATCTCATTTCTCAACCACCTATTACACTTTTGAAGGCCCTGGAGCACCAGGACAATGGAAACACCCACAAAATGACACCATTTTGGAAAGCTAACACCCCAACGTATAATCTATGAGGCCTAATGAGTCTTTTGAACGGTTCATTTTTTTCCAGAAGTTTTTGGAAAATGTGGAAAAATATGAAAACGCATTTTTTTTTACACAAAGTTGTCAGTTTATAAGATATTTCCAACACATAGCATTTAGATAGCAAACATGAAACCCCAAAATACATTCTTCTACTCCTCCTAAGTATGGCGATACCACATGTGTGTCAGACTTCTACACAGCCTGACCACATACAGAGATCCAACATGCAAGGAACACATAGCATGCACATACCAAGAATTACACCCCAAAATACATTATGCTGAGCAAAGTGTAAACAAAAGATTACCTGTGGTTGTAGTAGCGCAGTTGTACACAGGAGGATAGCACTGGTCCAGGCAGCAGGCAGGGACTTGGTCAGCAACGGCAAACACAATTGTCCAGGCAGCAGGCAGGGATACTGTCCATATACAGTCCAGGGTTAGTGCAGGCAGAGATATTGTCAGAGGTGCCATAAATATTGGTCCTGGTAGTAGGCAGGAACATGTGGTGTGGTCAGTGCAACAGGCAGGGACATAATGGCAGTAAGTCCTACAGGCAGCAGTAGGGCCTCATTCAGGACAGAATGGGGACAGGGGTAGAGGCTTCTCCCACCCAAATCTCTTTGAAGCCTCCGAGTCTCCAGACCCTAATCTAGGAATGAGAAAACAAAAAAAATTGTTTTCTTCATCCAGAAAAACAATTCTGGAGCCCCTCACATATGTGAGACCCCTGTGTTGAATCCCACTAGTCCAGTTGCAGGGTACAAGATCAGTCCAAGAGGCAGGCAAATATCATGGTCACACAGTCCAAGGTCAGTTCCAGATCAGGCAGAGGTATGTACAGAATCGTTAGGCAGAAGCATGGTCGAATAACAGTCCAGGGTCAGTTCCAGATCAGACAGCGTTATGTTCAGAATCGTTAGGCAGAAGCATGGTCGAATAACAGTCCAGGGTCAGTTCCAGATCAGGCAGCGATATGTACAGAATCGGCAGGCAGAAGCGTGGTCGAATAACAAGCCAGGGTCAGTTACAGAGCAGGTAGTGGCATAAGGGGTGTGAAGGTGTGTGAAGGCAGGAACTGAGGATTATTTTACCATACTTCACTAATAATTTAGTGAAGTATGGTAACGGCGAAAGCATTCACCTATGCAGAGGCCTGGTTCGGAAGGGCATTGGGCACAGTAATAAGATGTGTCTCTTCTGACTCCTGCTCTGGTACACACCTTACATTTTTTTTTACGTCGTTGGCCTGTTGGTCTGGGAGGGAGTCTATCTGGAAAGTGGCATTCGGAGAGTCGACTAAGAACATCTGATCGGATGGTTTCTGGGGGGCCGTTCGGGAATATAAGGGCAGTGTAAATTTCCTCTTGGTAGCCAAGGAAGCGTTTGGGGTTTTGGGTGGAGTTACAGTAAATTACATACGAGTTGTATATGGCCAATTGAAAAAAGTAAATTGCGACTTTCTTATACCAATGGTATGTCCGTCTTGTGGCAAGGTATGGTTCCAACATTTGGTCATTGAAGTCGACTCCCCCCATGTACAAATTATATTCATAAACGCATTTTGGTTTTTGAATGGGGCCATTTCTTCTAGGGATTTCTACGAAGGTATCATTGTGGATTGAAGATAACATATAGACATCTCTTCTGTCCCTCCACTTCACTGCCAAAATCTCCTTGTTCCGCAGGCTTGCCGTTTCTCCTTTCCTCAACCTCTTATTGACAAGACATTGAGGAAAGCCCTTCCGGTTCTTTTTTTAAGGTTCCACATGCAGGCGTCTTCTTCCGGTGAAGGTTGTGGAACAGGGGCAGAGATGTGTAGAAGTTATCTACGTACAGGTGGTAACCTTTTTCCAGTAGGGGGTATATCAGGTCCCAAACAATTTTCCCGCTTGATCCCAAGTAGTCCGGGCAATTAGGGGGTTGCAGCTGGGTGTCCTTCCCTTCGTACACTTTGAAGGCATACATGTACCCTGTGACTCGGTCACATAGTTTGTACACCTTCACCCCATAGTGGGCCCTTTTGCTGGGGATAAATTGCTTAATTTTAAGCCTGCCACTAAATTTAACAAGGGACTCATCCACACATATATGTTGGTCCGGGGTAAACAGCTGGGGGAATAATTCAGAAAAATAATTTAATATTGGCCGAATTTTGAAAAGCCTGTCATAATTTGGGTCATTTCGGGGAGGGCACTGGGTGTTATCATTAAAATGAAGGAACCTCATTATCATTTGGTATCTGGTTCTGGGCATTACCTTGGAGAAGATTGGCATGTGGTGGATGGGGAGAGTTGACCAATAGGAATTCAAGGTGTTTTTTTTGGTGAGTCCCATAGCAAATGTGAGGCCTAAAAAAACCTTCAACTCCTCCACCGTTAGGTCTCTCCACTCGTAGGGACGGGCATAATAGGACGTTGGGTTATTTAAAATAAATTGCTGTGCATAAAGGTTGCACTGGGCCACAATTGTTGATAACATGTCCTCTGTAAAAATTAAATCAAAAAAATTGATTGGGGAAAAATTTTCCGTGTCCACCTGGACTCCTGGCTGGGCAGCGAAAGGGGGAATGTTGGCTTCTCCTGAATTAGGAGAAAGCCACAAGGGGTTTTGAAGGGCATAGGGAAGGCTGGCATGGGTCCTTGGCCTTTTTTGCGGAGGTACTGCGGTGCTGGTGGAAGGCACTGCGGTGCTGGTGGAAGGCACTGCAGTGCTGGTGGAAGGCACTGCGGTGCTGGTGGAAGGCACTGCGGTGCTGGTGGAAGGCACTGCGGTGCTGGTGGATGCCACTGCCTCCACACTAGAACGCCTTCGTTTGGCGGGCCGAATATCTTCCTCCTCTGAGTCACTCAGTGTTCCACTACTGAGGACTGGCTCATAATTGACGTCCGACTCAGAATCGGAGTTTGAAATGGAATCCGAACAGAATCTGGTATGCCTCCTCGGCGGAAAGGACTCTTTTGGACATGCTTGCTGGTGATGATGCGACTTCACAGGTGTGTGCTAAGCCGGCACTGATGAGGCGGTACTGATGAGCACAGATGGGCACTGAGGTGGCACAGAGGGGCACTGATGAGGTGGCACAGAGGGGCACTGATGAGGTGGCACAGAGGGGCACTGATGAGGTGGAACAGATGTGCACTGATGAGGCGGCACAGATGTGCACTAATGAGGCGGTACTAATGAGGCTGCACAGATGTGCACTGATGAGGCTGCACAGATGTGCACTGATTACACAGATGGGCACTGATGAGGCGGCACAGATGGGCACTGATGAAACTGCACGGATAGGCACTGGTGAAGCTGCACAGATAGGCACTGATTGATTGCACAGATGTGCACTGAGGCGGCACAGATGGGGACTGATTTACGGCACAGATATGCACTGATGAGGTGGCACTGATGAGATGGCACAGATGGGCACTGAGGTGGCACAGATGGGCACTGAGGTGGCACAGATGGGCACTGATGAGGCGGAACAGTTGTGCACTGATGAGGTGGCACAGATGTGCACTTATGAGGTGGCACAGATGTGGCGGCACAGATGGGCACTGATGAGGCGGCACAGATGGGCACTTATGAGGTGGCACAGGTGGGCACCGATGAGGCAGCACAGATGGCCACTGATGAGGCGGCACAGATGTGCACTGATTGCACAGATGTGCACTGATGAGGCGGCACAGATGGGCACTGATTGGCACAGGTGGGCACCGATGAGGTGGCACAGATGGGCACAGATGAGATGGCACAGGTGGGCACCGCTGAGGTGGCACAGGTGGGCACTGATGAGGTGGCACAGGTGGGCACTGATTGCAGATGTGCAGATGTCTGGACACTGATCACCAATGGCACAGATGGGCACAGGTGGGCACAGGTGAGCACAGATTGGCACAGGTGGGCACAGGTGGGCACCGACTGGCACAGATCCCACTGTACTGTTTGAGCACTGTTTGATCCATTTTACAACAGGTAAAACTGTGGTAGAACTCACACAAGGCACAGATCGCTGCAGTATCCTCTCTCTCCTCACACGCGGTCTCTGTGTGAGGAGAGAGAGACGGCAATGAGAGATGATCTCATATGTTTACATTTGAGATCATCTCTCATTGGAACCGGCGATCGCGCTGTAAACGGCCGCTGTGATTGGCCGTTTACCACGATCTGTGACTGGCTGTGTCCAAGGGACACGGCCAGCACAGAATTTCCCCGATGCGCGCACGTGAGCGTGCACGGGGAACGAGGAAAGGGGAGGACGTCCTATGATGGCCTCCTGGAGATTGAGGTCCGCGCTGTAGCCGTCATTCGGCTATGGCCCGGACCTCAAGTGGTTAATACTTTCATTGTACATGTCAATTACAGTACTAAAAATATGTACACTGCCACTTTAAGACTGCAGGCTGAAGGCAATGAAGCCTCCTGCCTGAATGTGATTACTACACTAATATGCCACAGTGGACACATTTCTCACATTATCGTAACTACTTTTGTAAACTCAAGTGGTAGGTGCGTTTACAATTCGTTGAGCCAGTCCAAACTGTATTTTAGGACATGGCAACCCAGTTTTATTTAAAAGCATGTTAAAGTTTATACAGACAAGTCTTCTCAAGCTGGGGGTTTTCACCATCACTGTGAAAACTTAACGTTTAGCTTCCTAACTTTCTTGTGGCAGCTTTACTGCTCTGAGTACCTCTGCAGGGTCTTCCTGACTATAAAACACCTTTTGGACTTCCCAACCAGCAAACACATCCCAGCAGTATGCGCAGAGGCTGAACATTAGCTCTGCGTTTTTCCTTGCAGCTCTCTAGCTGCGCTTGTCCCTCCTAGACTCTCTCTACAGCCTCCTGGCTGCTACCATCCCACATGGACTTCCTCTCAGGCTTGGGCCGTCCTCTGTCCCAACCTAAACACCTTGATGCAGGGCAGCATCTCACATGGCTCCCCTCAGACACACTGACCTTCCTCAGGAGGGTGGGGCCCTGAACTCTATTATGAAGCCAGCACACACCTGAGCCATCGGTGTGCCAGCTTCTCTAAAAATCTGGCGAAAACCACCATTTTACCAAGTAGAATGGGGTAACCCTGCTACAGCTCTCAAAGTAGGAAGACATTTATTCATGTATCCCCAACACATAGCATAGAGCCAAGGAACATTAATATATAGACTATGGGTGAATTAAATATGTATTTATAATGCTCCATCTAGTGATCATCTGTATATCATGAAATGTGATTAGCATCTAACTATTGAAATAAGCCCATTTAGTGAAGGGGTCCTTCACATTTGCAGAAGCCCTTGCTGTCCTCCTGAAAAGTGATCCGTGTTGAAGGTCGACAGTCGGCTGGGAGAGAGATATGTTGACTCATTGTCACTTGTTTTAACCCTGAAAAGCCCACACCACCGAGCCACGTTGTAGGCCAGGAGCGGTTTGACCCAATTCACTTGAATTAAGTTTTTGGTGGCAGTGCTTTCGATCAAATGTGACATGGGGTATAAAACTTGCTGTAGCCAAGAAGTAAAGCATTGCGCTCATGACATGTGTACAATCCTGTTTGCCACTGAAGCTTAAGGATAGCTTTTGGGATGAGTGTAAATGTGTTTAGGTGCTGTCTAGCTGTGTTTAGGTGTGTCACTCGCTTGGGCATTCATTCATTTAATTGATCAGAATAATAATTTATTCTGGCCATTGAAATTAATTCATGCTCAAACACTTGATGCTCCTAGGGTTAATGCACGTTTAGACGAGTTTAGACATGTCAAGCATTTTTTCTGCCAAAAAACTCTGGTGCTCTCAGATGCACGATGGGACTGTGACGTCATAAGGGGCAGGATCACTGGGTGACAGCACCCGGTGACCACGCCCCATGCCTATATAAGTCGTTACGCATTTTGCACACAGCATTACAGTGGGAGAGAGCATCGTGTCAACATCGGAAGAAGAGAAGACGGAACAAGACAACAGAGAAGACCGGGCCACCGCTAGCAAAAGAGCGGCAAAAGAGCAGAAGATAGCGGAGGAGCCTGGCAGAAGAACCCGGAGAGTGGGAGAAGAACCGGACACCGGGAGAAGAGGCCCGGAGAGCGGGAGAAGAACCGGACACCGGGAGAAGAGGCCGGAGAGCAGGAGAAGAACCAGACACCGGAAGAAGAGGCCAGAGAGCGGGAGAAGAACCGGACACCGGGAGAAGAGGTCGGAGAGAGTGGAGAAGTCGGAAGAAGACCCCTGAAAGTCGGAAGAAGACCCCCGGAGCTGCCTAATAAATTACTTTAAAAACCTGTGTAGTGTGTTTTTTTATTGACACTTTCTCCCCCAGGTGAATGGGTAGGGGTACGATGTACCCCATACTCATTCACATAGGGTGGGGGGGCTGGGATCTGGGGGACCCCTTATTAAAGGGGGCTCCCAGATTCCGATAAGCCCACTGCCCGCAGACCCTGACAACCAACGGCCAGGGTTGTCGGGAAGAGGCCCTTGTCCTCATCAACATGGGGACAAGGTGCTTTGAGGTGGGGGGGCCGCAGGGCGCCCCCCAGCCCCAAAGCACCCACCCCCCATGTTGAGGGCATGCGGCCTGGTATGGTTTGGGGGGAGCGCTCGCTCATCCCCACCCCCTTTCCTGACCAGCCAGGCTGCGTGCTCAGATAAGGGTCTGGTATGGATTTTGGGGGGACCCCCACACTGTTTTTTCGGTGTAGGGGTTCCCCTTAAAATCCATGCCAAACCTAAGGGCCTGGTATGCTCCTGGAGGGGAACCCATGCCGGTTTTTTATTTAAAATTTGGCGTGGAGTTCCCCCTCATGATTCATACCAAACACCTGTCGGCAATGCTTGTCGCTCATCGCGAAAGGAAAAAACACAACAGGACAGGTGTCAAATATCGCTGATACAGAAGTTGACCAAAGGGTGGCAGTAAAGAGCTGAAAAACCACGTGATTTGGTGAAAGTTGGATGAAAAAGTCTTGCCGTGTGTATGCTTAATTAGTTTAAGGCCAACGCCCTTTGTACAAAAATCCACGGGAAAGTTTGTACAAAGTCCTATCATGTGTATGGGCCTTATGTGTGGTATTTGCATTTGGAATCTATTGCTGTGAACCTACATCATGCATTCAAAGGAGGTGTCCATGCAATCGAAACATTGTAAGGCTTCAAAAATGAAACAAATCCATTTAAAAGATAGCAGCAACATTAGGAGTGGCCAAATGAACAGTTTGGTACATTCTGAGGAAAGTAGAACGCACTGGCGAGCTCAGCAACATAAAAAGGCCTGGACGTCCACGGAAGACAAAAGTGGTGGATGATCGCAGGATCCTCTCTATGGTAAAGAAAACCCCATTCACAACATCCAGACAAGTGAAGGACACTCTCCAGGAGATGGGACTATCATTGTCAAAGTCTACAATCAAGAGAAGATTCACAAGAGCAAATACAGAGGATTCACCAAAAGGTGCAAACCATCCATAAGCCTGAAGAATAGAAAAGCCAGATTAGACTTTGACAAAAAAAAATCTAAAAAAGCCAGACCAGTTCTGGAAAAGCATTCATTGGACGGATGAAACTAAGATTAATCTGTACCAGAATGACGGGAAGAAAAAAGCGTGGAGGAGGCTTGGAACAGCTCATGATCCAAAGCACACAAAGTCATCTGTAAAACATGGTGGAGGCAGTGTGATGACATGGACAAGCATGGCTTCCAGTGGCACTGGGTCATTGGTGTTTATTGATGATGTGACAGAAGACAGAAGCAGCTGGATAAATTCTACAGTGTTTAGAGATATATTGTCAGCCCAGATTCAGCCAAATTCAGCAAAGTTGATTGGACGGTGCTTCACAGTACAGATGGACAATGATCCAAAACACACTGCAAAAGCAACCCAGGAGCTTTTGAAGGAAAAGAAGTGGAATATTCTGCAATGGTTGAGTCAATCACCTAATCTCAACCCAATTGAGCGTGCATTTAATTTGCTGAAGGCAAAGCTAAAGGCAGAAAGACCCACAAACAAAGAACAAGTGAAGACAGCTGCAGTCAGAGCCTGGCAAAGCATCATAAAGGAGGAAACCCAGTCTTTGGTTATGTTCATGGGTTTCAGACTTCAGGCAGTCATTGCCAGTAAAGGATTCTCAACAAAATATTAAAAATTAACATTTTATTTATGATTATATTAATTTTGTCCAATTACATTTGAGTCCCTGAAAATGGGGAGACTGTGTATAAAAATGGTTGCAGTTCCTAAAATTTGTACTTAACATTTATGTTCAACCCCTTGAATTAAAGTTGAAAGTCTGTACTTCATTTTAATTTTATTCTGGTGGCACACAGAGCCAAAAGTATGAAAATTGTGCCTGTGTCCAAATATATATGGACCTAACTGTATATGTAAAGGCTACAGTGCCCCTTTAATCATTACAACCACTGCCAACACATCAAGGGCCAGCCCAAATATAGTTATTGTGGATATTTGACACTTTCATAAAAAGGAAATTTCAGCGTAATGGCAGCTATTAAACCCTGAATGGCTATTGAAGACAGTTATAAATATATAATGACGGCATGGAAAAAACAAAAATGCACACTTGTAACTGTATCTGCACTAAGGCTTTTAAAGAAAAATATTCAGGGCAAAATCTGGTAACCAAAAACATGGCACTTTAAACAGAACAAGGCAAGTACAGGCATTTGTAAGAAGCAGAATTAAGTTGTTTTAACAGTGTAGTCAGTGATTAGGTTTCTGTTATTTTAACATGTTCAATCCCTGTAAGAACAGCACCAGGCTGTGAATCAGCTACAGGGGCTTACCTTCCCCTGCCTAATCACAGGGCTGACACCCTCTGAACTGCTAGAATAGGGTAAAAGCTGTCCATTAGCAAAGCCTTAAAGTGTTACTAAAGCCAAGACCCTGCATCTGGCTTCCCACAGTACACAGAACATGGAAATGCAATAGTTTTGGTAAATATAAACTGCTGCTAAATAGCTTTTCTCATAAGTAGTTACAGCAGTTTTGTGACTTCTATCATTGTCTAGTTAAAACTTGTAGGAGGCATTTTCATTCTGCTGTGACTGTCCTGCAAGGCTGCAGCTTTGAGAGCTGAGAGCTTCGAGAGCTGACACTCTGTCTGGACAGTGCTGATCACATGCACCTTCCTAAGAAAAAAACAAAAAACTCTCTAGCAATACACACCAAATTGAGCATGTGCAGCTTGTCCCCTATCCTCTGTTCTATCAGCAGATAGATTGGGGACGGTGGAAGAAGGTGAGGAAGAGAGAAGTCAGGATCAAACAGCCTATTTACACAATGCAGATAATTAACCCCTGAGGTTGCAGAGTGAGTATAACAAGCATGCTTTATACTGCATATACAGACTGACTTTACTGTTGTGGATTTCGTAAGACTTTAAGTCATCTTTCAGTTACTCCTAATAGATAATATATGATTTTGAGAGTCTGTTAACAGCACTAAGTTTAGGCAGGAGATATAACAGCCCTACAGTCTGACACTCGTCATAACTCTGGCAGGAGAAGCAAATATTCAAAAATCAAGTATCTTTGGTAAGAATGTTGCAGTAATAAAACAATTCAGGGGTGGAGATTTTTAGAAATGTCCATAGTTGACTGGTTCCCTGCAAAGCCCCAGTTACACTTTGTACATTGTGTTGCAGAAAAACTGCATACAAAAGATCTGTGTTCTCATAGTCAATAGCTCTAGTGCCTGTAAGTTATTGGGCTACAATTACATACAATGGTAAAAATGTCACAGTATTTCAGTTGATAAGATTTACATCAATTTACTAAATCATATGCCCATAGTAAACTGCAGACTGGATTATAATGGAACACATTTATGAACCGTAATTTGTACCTACTACTGGTATAAATGCCAGTTTCTGCACTTGCACATTCTGATGCTGTCACAGGGGTAGACTTGGATATTTGTAGCAGAATGCCTAAATAAAGAAAAAGGGGTAATAGGGGGATAGGTTTGTGCAACACTGGTACATAGCTGAAGTGTTGCCTAGTTCAATAGTGCTGCAGCAAGTTAGGATTCCTTGTCCACATTAGAAAAATCCTGCAGAGGTGCAGATAAAATGTCCCACCACAATATCATATTTGTGTGGCAGCAGAAGCCCTCTGAGGTTAAAGTTAGGGTTTTTTCACACTGCACTCCTTCCTAGCAGTATTTGGCCCCGTTGCAGGCAGTTCTCACCCTTCCAACACCATACGGTACACTTATAAAGGATTCCACAAGACATTTGCTGTACACTCACCTAACAAACATCACTCTATTCATAAAGCACTTTTCCATGTAAATTCACTTAAAATTTTCCTGGTGAGAAAAACATTAAGGGCACTTTCACACTGGGGCATTGGCGGTAAAGCGCCACTATTTTTAGCGGCAGTTTACTGTCGTTTTAGCGGTGCTTTTCGGCCACTAGATAACCCACCCTAGCGGCCAAAAAAGGGTTAAAGGCACCTGCAAAGTGCCACTGCTGAAGCGCTTTGCAGGCGCTTCGGCGGCGCTTCCCATTGATTTCAATGGTCAGGGGCGCTTTAGGAGCGGTGTATACACTGTTCCTAAAGCGCCTCACAGATGCTGCTTGCAGGACTTTTTTTTAACGTTCCCCAAGCGCACCGCTCCAGTGTGAAAGCCCTCTCTATAGTGCCTGTAAAGCACCTCAGTGTGAAAGTGGCCTTACAAAAGTTTGCCAACATTTGTTCTTGCATGGGAAAAGGTTCTCATTGTAACTTTTTTTTCTGATTTAACTTTCCTTATCTATTCACCTGACATTTGAACACATTTTTAAAATAATAAAATAATATTTGCCAGGGTTGAGAAGTCCAATCAATGCATTTTATAATGAAAATGATTGGCTTCTTATGGAAAGTGCTGAACTGTCAATTTTTTTAGCGCAAGTTCAGCTCTTTCTTTTTTTAATTCATTAAAACAAAAAAAAATAAAAATAGCATATCCCCTTCCTACTAAAATGTATTGCCAAGAATGCTGGTTGGTATACCCAGGGCAATAAGACCATCAGGGGTCCTCTGGCACCAGAATCTGATGATAGGGAGCACAGTTCCGCTTCTATCAACCTCACTGCTCAGCCAGTCATCGAAAAGTGAAAGGGGTTCATGACCAGCACAGTTTTGAATGTGGTAAAGAAACTAGGGTGTTGTCTACCTCAGTGTTTCTCAACTCCAGTCCTCAAGGCACCCCAACAGGTCATGTTTTCAGGCTTTTCATTATTTTGCACAGGTGATTTGATCAGTTTCACTGCCTTAGTAATTACCACAGTTGTTCATCTGAGGGAAATCCTGAAAACATGACCTGTTGGGGTGCCTTGAGTACTGGAGTTGAGAAACACTGGTCTACCTGACCATACCTGTAACATCACTGTCTGGCAAGGTATATATAAAGGTATATATATTGTTTTTTCAGATACAGCGCACCTCAACACATGGTATACACACCACACATTCAATGTACATGAACCAGAGATGTCTCAGAAAATAAAACGGTACTGCATCATGAAAACACAAGTGCATTCATAAATGTGTGTGTGGTGGTAGCACGAGTGTTCCCGCAATGCACCGCAGTGGAGACCTGTACATAGGCCTTTAGGGTCAGATTAGCCCTTTTTGCACAAGAACACAGTGAAATTATTAAACATTTCACAGGCTTACTTTAGAAAATTTGAAAGCACTGTTTATAACAACGTTCATTATTTTTTTTGCATGTTCATATTATTTTTAACAAACCATTCATACGTTTTTCCTTTCTGTGTGAAAATATTCAGTGACATTGTATAGTTTTAACAAAGGTGTAAAAACTGCCCACGCATATCTTCTAAATGTCCCCTGCTGTGTTTAATGTCTACTTTAGGTCACAATTCACACAGAAAACGTTGCGTCATTGGTGATCTTGTTGGCTTCCTGTGGCCAAACCTTGGGCATCACATTAAAAAACATTATTTTTTTTCTTTTTCAGTACATTAAAAATAGAAAACCAACAGAAGTAAATAATTATTCACATAGGATATATTTAACAGCAGTGAATTTTTTTTCCTTTCTTTTAAAGGAACCCATAATTGCCACCAACAACTGCGCCTGCAGTAGTATAACATTTTTTTTAAAAAAGGCACTTTTAAAGCAGTTCATGTATGTTATCAGCAGGAAAAGACAGTGCCTGAATACATTTCATAATCATTATTCTTTGCCTGTCTTCTAAATGCATTCATGTTTGACAATCCATCGTATTCAGTGAAAATAATGAGCAAAGACTTTGCTCACTGCAAAAGTGATTGCAAAACACATCATACAAATAAACCCTTATTTATTTATGTTACTGAGAATTATGCTGAGCACTATTGATTTTGCGGTAATGTAGCTGATGCACTTTAAAAGTGCTAAAGCTTTATTTCCACTGCAAGTATAGCTAATTTTTCTTTTCACATGGAAAGAACCAAGTCTCTTGAGACCAAAATACTCATGGGTTTCAAAAGGAAAAAAAAAAAAAAAAACACGCAGTTCATTCAGGCCATTCAAAACGCATCAGTTCCACTATCATACTATACGACATTACACTGCTGCCCATGACGAGGTGGAATATTGAGGTCATTAGGAAACAATGAGGACTTCCAGACAATTCTATTGATTGATGGCAGTGATACTCCCAGACTGCAATACAGAGCAGCCGCTGAAAGGAATCTGTGCTCTTATGAAAATGCTATTTTCTTTACCTACGACTTTCATACTTTCAAAATGAGTGTCTAGAAATGGACATCTTAATCACGATCCTTCAAGAAGAGTTAGTTGTGAGTTAGGCAACGGTTTCCTCAACAACTGCTTTTCCGATATGAAACAGTAATTTGTATTGCCTATTGTGTTTTTTTAGCTTTTCTCATTGGGTTTTCAGTATGATTGCTGATTTGAAACCTTCGCACATAATTTAAAAAAGGTTGCTTTAACTGATGTCATATGCAGATTAAAGGTCATCCCTTTGATATACTGTACATATGAATGAAACATTTAGGGGTCTATGTATAAAAAAAATTGCCATGCAGATGTCTTCACAAGTAACATTCAAGAACAAGAAACATTCACAAGTATTGTTTGTAAAATGATTATCTTCTATAATCATTCTCCCCATCTACTGGCCATATTGCAGAATTTTCCTAAAATACCTCAATCAAAACAGAATGCTGCATTATGGCCACTAGAAGAAGCTGACAATCATAGGAGATAACCGTATTACAAACAATACAGTGATCATTTGTGGTCTCTGTGCGAATGCTTAAGACATCAACAAAACATTGATACTCAAACCCTATATTGTTGTTATATTGAATTTTGCAATGAAACCTTACTGTTCAATAGCTACATTTTTCACAGAAACAGCTACATCAGCTACTATGATACATTTGCAGGCAATAGCGGGCAGGACATCATGGTGGGAGAAGAAGGATGCTGGAAACTGTATATGCCCTAGGAATTGCTTAAGTCCAGGAGTGTTTAGATATTCCTTCATGCCCAGCCTTTTTCTGACACTTGTTGCTTACAAGTGAAAATCAGTATTTTTTGCTAGAAAATTACTTAGAACCCCTAAACACTATATATATTTTTTAGTAGAGACCCTAGAGAATAAAATGGCGATCATTGCAATATTTTATGTTACACTGTATTTGCGCAGCGGTTTTTCAAATGCAATTTTTTTTCAAAGTAATACACTTTCATGAATTAAAATCAAAGAAAACAGTGAAGTTAGCCCAATTTTTTGTATAATGTGAAAGATGATGTTACGCCGAGTAAATAGATACTTAACACGTCATGCCTTAAAATTGCACATGCTCGTGGAATGGCAACAAATTACGGTATTCTTTAATATCTCCATACGCTACGCTTTAAAAATTGTTAACGGTTACCAGTTCTAGTGTTAGAATTATTACTCTCGCTCTAACAATCGCAGCAATACCTCACATGTATGGTTTAAACACTGTTTACATTTGCGGGTGCGACTTATGTATGCGTTCGCTACTGCACGCAAGCTCTGAAGGACGGGCTGCATTAAATTTAAATTTTTTAATTATTTTTACACTGTCCCTTAAATTATTATTTTTTTGATCACTTTTATTGCTGTCATAAAGAATGTAAATATCCCCTGTGACAGTAATAGTCAGTGACAGGTACTCTTTATGGAGGGATCTGGGGTCTATAAGACCCCAAATACCTCCTTTGCACTTAAAAGTATTCAGAACGTCAAGTTTGGCTGTTCTGAATACTGTCATTTTGTAAAATCTGGCACCTTCCAGGCTTCAGTAAACCGGAACTGATGTCATGACAGCGCTTCTGGATTACTAGATCCGAGACCCGATGAAAGGTGATTCTGGCATTATTCGGGTCTCCGGCCAGCCAACGGATGTGCTGGCGGGTCACTCTGGCCTCCCGGTGGGACAGGAGAGCACAGGCGATATGCGGAAGGCTGCGGGGGGTGGAGTCCCCTCCCGCTGCTAGTAATAATGATCGAGCGGCTGCTTAGCCGCACAATTGTCATCATAAGAAAGCCAACCGTCGGCTCTAAAAAACTGTACTGGGGTGATGCCTGAAAGCTGCAAATGCAACCCCTTGAACCGAAGGCTGCATATTTGCGTTACGTCCGGCGTGAAGGAGTTACATGTATTCTTAGACTGTCTTAGAATAACTTTAACTGAATCTCTAAATATTTTCACCAAGGCTAAAGTAGGTATAAATACTAATCTAGATCCACTCAATCTGAATGGACTGAGGAATGCCGTTTAACCATTTCCCTAGCCAAACAGTCCGGTCTAATTGACTAATGTAGTCTGTCATTGCACTGTTATCCAGTAATAAATGGTGTTTTGTATAACAAACCCGTTGTGGTTGTATTGCGCCAAATAGAACTGAAGGAACCAAAGCTGTACACAAAAGTCCTTGGCTCCCGTACCTAACTGTAGCTGTATAAACCCAACCAGGAAGACTGACACTTTTGTTTATGATTTTTATCCGTTTTGAAGAGCAGTGGTGTACCGACATGGGTAGTAAAAGGTATAAACCGCTGTCAACCCCTTGGCCTGGTGGGACTAACTTTTAAAGTGATTAAAATATTCTTATCTCTTTCTCCTTCAACCCTGCACTAAAAGTAAGAAGCATTATGTGTCTGTCAACTACAAAAGGCTTTGGCTTGCAAGTTTTCAATATGGTTAGAGGCATGTGTGTATATGCCATTATTAACATGCTATTAAAGAGACCCTCATTTTTTTAATGAAAAAAAAAAAACTGCAAAAGAGAACCTTTAATATTTCCCTGTCCGTACTTCCAATCTCTGTACTGTTCAAAAGTAATCACTGCTTGAAGGATCTTCACATTCAACAATTTGGGGACTGTAGGATGCTTGCGTTCCACTGCTATGTGCTGTGGTTCCATACACCAGTCACTATGACACTACTGTTTCCGGTAGTGACAAAGGGACTTGGTGGCCTGCCAGCCTTCTAGTGTAAATAAACAGCAGGTACAGTAAGCTGTCCAGAAACCTATAGCAACCCAACTTCACAGTCTCTGTTGTGATCTTTAAGGATCAATCTCTTTGTCAGCGAGGGCATGTTTTAACTACTTAACAACCGGGCAATAGCCGAATGAAGGCTACAGCGTGGTCAGATAATTCTGGGAGGGCGTACAATGACGTCCTCCCAGAATCGCGCCCCCTGGGGCATGCACATGGGAGTGTCTGTGCTCACCGGGTTCTAGGGACCCGGCGCGTCACAGATCGGGGTAATAGGTCAATCCCAGCAGCTCTTTACCATGTGATCGCTCCATCCAATGATGGAGTGATCACCTTCAACAAACCAGTGTCATGTCCGGTTCTCTACTCTGCTCACACCGATCATGTGAGCAAAGGAGGGAGAAGCTGCAGCATGAGGCTGCTTGATTTTTTTTTTTAAGTATTGCAAGTGCCCAGCAGTGCCACATCTGTTCCCCAGCAGTGCCCCATCAGTGCACATCTGTGCCCCATCAGTACCCAGCAGTTCCACAACTGTGTCCGGCAATGCTTTCCAGTGCCCCAGTAGTGGTGCCACATCTGTGCCCCCTCAGTGCTCTACAGTGCCACATCAGTGCTAAATCAGTGCACATCTGTGCCACATTAGTGCCCACCAGTAAGTGCTCATAAGTGCCACCCTATCAGTGGATCCTCGTCACCACCCATCAGTGCCATAAAAATTTGTAAAAAAAATGCATAGAAAAATGCAATTTAATTTTATTTCCACATTCTCCAAAAACTTGTGGAAAAAAAGATATGTTCAAAAGACTCATTATGCCTCAAAGAATATATGTCGGGGTGTTTTCTTTCCAAAATGGGGTCATTTTGTGGGCGTTTCCATTGTCCTGGTGCTCCAGGGCCTAGAAAAGTGTTATAGGTTGTCAAGGAAATTATATGTGTTATTTATGTCCCTAGAACACCTGACAGTGCTCCCTGCATGTTGGGCCTCTGTATGTGGCCAGGCTGTGTAAAAATCTCACACATATGGTAAAGCCATACTCAGGAGGAGTAGCAGAATGTATTTTGGGGTGTAGTTGTAAGTATGCATATGCTGTGTGAGAGAAATAACCTGTTAATATGACCTGTTAATATAATATGTTATAATTTTGTGAACAAAAAAATCTTAATTTTGCAAAGAATAGTGTGAAAAATTGAAAATGTGAAAAAACTCCCCATGCCTCTTACTAAATACCTTGGAAAGTCTGGAGCCATTGGTACCTGCTGCTGTTATTAAATCCTGTGAGCAGGGGGCAGGGTCAAGCCACATTGTGAGTGCCAATAGACGCACAGCATTTCAAGTCCAAATAAGAAGTGTTTATTATATCCAACATTTCAATGGAGCATAGTGGCACAGATGGACTGTACATCAATGAAACGTTAGATATAATAAACACTTCTTGTTTGGACATATATTCCTGCTTTAAGATCCTTCACACATACACTGTATAAATGTATTACAGGCATAATTACTTGCTTTAAAAAAAACATTCTTTGTGTGAAAATACTATTCTAAGGTAAAATGCATTAATACCACAGGTATTTCTACATTGTATTACAGTCATAATTACTTGCTTTAAAAAACATTCTTTGTGTGAAAACACTATTCTAAGGTAAAATGCATTAATACCACAGGTATTTCTACATTGAAGTAATTTACAGTGGGTATATAAAAGAATCACCCCTTTAAAATAATCACATTTTGTTGCTTTGCAGCCTGAAATGAAGACAGTCACAGTTTGTGTTTTATCCAGCTGTATTTACACAGTGCGACTTAAAACGTTCAAGTGAAAGATATAACATCAACATGTCAGAAAGAAAAAAAATTCAAAAACAGATGCACTGAGTTGGAAAAAGGATCACCCCCTCCTAAAAACAACTTATAAACTCAACCAGGTATAGTTAATCACCTTCTCAATGGCACACAAAGCCATTTGACTTTCAACTGTGATCACCTGTGGTCATTTTGTTTAGCTCAGCTTGAAAATAGCTTTCCTGGAGCATTTCAGTCCTTGGTAGTGCAACTGAAGCAAACAATCAACTATAGGTGGCAAGGCACTGTCAAAAGATCTCTGGGATAAAGTTGTGGACAGGCACAAGTCAGGAGATGGATACAACAAAAAAAATTCTAAGGCTTTATCAATGCCTAGAAGCACAGTGAAGTCTAATATTAGAAAGGGGAAGGTATATGATACAACACACACCCTCCCTAGATCAGGAGGTCACTCCAAACTGGATGAAAGAGCCAGGAGGATACTAGTCAGGGAGGCTACCAAGAGGCCTACAGAAACTCTGAAGCAGTTGCAGGAATTTATGACAAAGAGTGGACATTGTTTGCATGTGACAACAATATCACTAATTCTCCACAAATGTGGCTTGTATGGGAGGGTTGCAAGAAAAAATCCACTCCTCGAGAAAGGCCACATGCAGTCACGACTGAGCTTTCCTAAAACGCACCTTGAAGATTCTGAAGCCAGGTGGAAAAAGGTTATGGTCAGATGAGACTAAAATTGAATTATTTGGTCTCAACACCAAACGATATGTCTGGAGGAAATCCAATAAAGCTCACCATCCACATAACACCATTCCTACAGTAAAGCATGGAGGTGGTAATATCCTGTTATGTGGGCGTTTCTCTGCAGCAGGGACTAAAGCACTTGTCAGGATAGAAGGAAGAATGAATGGGGCAAAATACCATCAAATTCTTGAGGAAAATCTGCTGCCCTCTGCCAGAAAGTTGTCAATGGGAATAAGGTTTACCTTTCAACATGACAATGACCCAAAGCACACAGCAAAAATGACCACACATGGGTTGAAGGAGAAAAAGATGAATGTACTTGCAAAGCTTAGCCAGAGCCCAGACTTAAACCACATTGTAAATCTGTGGAATGAGTTGAAGACCGCAGCTCATAAACGATCACCATCAAATTTAACTAACAGTTCTGCAAAGAAGGGTGGGCAAATATTGCAAAGTCTAGATGTGTAAAGTTAGTAAAGATAAATCCTAACAAACTAAAGGCTTTAATTAAAACAAAAGTTTGTTCAACAAAATACTGACACAAAGGGGTGATGCTTTTTCCAACTCAGTGATTCTGTTTTTGAATCCGTTTTATTTTTTTCTGACATGTTGGCGTTATATCTTTCACTTGGAGTAAATACAGCTGGATAAGCCAAAACTGTGTCCTCATTTAAGGCTGCAAAGCAACAAAATGTGATTATTTTAAAGGGGAGTGATTCTTTTCTATACCCACCGTAAACATACGTGATCCTCAGCATGAAACATGAAGCCATTTTTCAGCACCAGTTTGATGAGAGAAACCAGACGTTTCATCAGAGGCAACCAACCTCATCAATGTTATCACACAACAAGCAATAAACACAAGCTTCATAAACCAGCAAGCCTTCCGTACTCACTGACAGGATTGCACAGATATGTTTGAGCAGTATACTGGCAAGCAAGTTCTTTGCTGTCATAAATAGAGCATCTTTACCCTGTCACAAAAGCTTATTTATTAGCCTAGGAGACTGGCTGTCACTGGCTGGTGGCTGAATAAGAGACTGTACTGTATAGGTGACTGTTTCAACTACAGAGGCATACGTCCCTCCTCCTATTTAATGGAAAGTTTGGAGATGGCCCCCACTGAGAGCTTCCACTGGCAACAAATTTCCCACTTTCTCAAATCTTTGCTAATCTTTGCTTTGCTATAAAGTTCACGCCAGATGGTACTTGGTACCGGAGTGTTTGTCAAAAATGTATCCAGGCACCTCAGCTGCAGGATTTAGGGGTTGTGGCCAGATAGGTACACCATTGCACATATGGTGGATGTGCCCTAAGGTTCTTTGCTTTTGGATAAGGGTTCACTCATTTATTTTCTTAGTTATGATGGTTAATATCACTAAAGATGCGAGTATAGCCCTACTAAATAAGCCTGTTGAAAATGTCCCATGATATACCCAGACCTTGATCCAATTTATGTTCTTAGTGGCTAAAATCGCTATAGCAACAGCGTGGAAAAGCCCTGTTATAGATATTGCCTTAATGAAATGGAAACTTACGTGGTTACGTTGAATGAAAAAATCGCGAGTGTCCTACGAGATAAATAATCCACCTTTGACAAAATATGGTCCCCTTGGCTGGCTTATTTGCAGGTCCCAGGAGAGCGGGGCCGATAATGACTAAAGGAACAGCGGACGGACTCACTTCTTTTTCCTCCCTCTCTCTTTACCCCTTCTAATGTTCCCCTGATTGTAGCCAGCCTTGGCATCATGCTCTAACTGTTCACCCCCCCCCCCCCTTTTTTTCTTTTCTTCTTTTCCTACTCAAATAACTTATGTTTATAGTGGAGGGATTGGAACCCCTTATGGGGGACCATCTATTGCCTGGTAACGGGAAATACTTAGGAAGCTATAATCACTGGACTATTATTATTATTATACAGGATTTATATAGCGCTGACAGTTTACGCAGCACTTTACAACATTAGGGCAGACAGTACAATTACAATACAATTCAATACAGGAGGAATCAGAGAGCCCTGCTCGTTAGGGCTTACAATCTAGGTGGGAGGGTCAAGTTATACAAAAGGGTAATAGCTGAAGGGGATGAGCTAATGGAGAAAATAGTGCAGTTGTTAGATGGAGGCAGGATAGGCTTCTCTGAAGAGGAAAGTTTTCAGGGATCGCCTAAAAGTGGATAAGTTTGGAGACAGTCTAACAGATTGGGGTAGGGAATTCCAGAGGATGGGCGAGGCTTGGGAGAAGTCCTGGAGGCGGATATGGGAGGAGGTGATGAGGGAGCTAGAGAGCAGGAGGTCTTAGGACAGTGGTTCTCAACTTGGGGGTCAAATGATGATTTGCCAGGGGTCACCGAATCCTGAGCTGTTCCTGAAGCTCGCACCGCTCTCCCAGCCTTTTCGCGGCCACCCAGCAGGGCTGTTTCTGGAGCCCGTGGCCGCCCACTCAGCCTCTTCACAGCCTCCCATTCAGTTCACGTCATGGCTGGGGGGCAGAGACTGGAGGTCAGCTGACTGGTGAGGAATGTGAAGTGGAAGGGGCTGGAGGAGACTCTATCTCCTGATTTTGGCATAGGTGTCACTGCTACGAGACGCCCCAAAGTGCACAGTGAAGCTGGAGACACAGTGAGTAACACTACCTGTGGTTATAGTTGCCATTAAAAGTCCTCACTATAGTTCTCAGATCAGATGACCTTGATCAAGAGCATCTAAGTTGGCTCATCAGAACCCCCTGAGCATTGGCACTCATCCCAACTCCCCGCCAGCACTGCTACTCATCCCATTCCCCCCCACCAAGGAGTAAGAGAAGGAATAAAAATAGAGAATACATGGAAGGGAGAGGAAAAGAGGGGGAGGAACAAAGAAAAAGGGAGAGAAAGAACAAGAAAGACAGCTAGAGAGAGGGGTGGGGGAAAAAAAAAAACAATAAACTAGTATAGAGAGATAAAAGGGAAAGAATGGAGAACAGAAAGAGTCGTACATCCTAAAATGTGCCATAAGGGTTTTTAATACTAGAAGGAGTGGAAGGGAGTCAGGAAGCGCTAAATGTCCATGTGTTAGGGGCGCAGATTACTTGTCTTGCCTTGGGTGCTGACAACCCACGCTGCGAAAATAATTTTACTATTAGGGGTCCCCACAACTTGGGAAATTTTATCAAGGGGTCACGGCACTGGAGAGGTTGAGAACCACTGTCTTAGGAGGAACAAAGAGGGGAAATCAACTAAGCCATTTCCATTTGGAAGGCTTATTCACAGTGATTACACTTTAGTGAGGTCTTGACCTCCAGATCTTTATGACTTATTGGTTCTTATTCTGACTTAAAGGGCAGTCATCTGGACATCTACTTCCCAGTGTTACCAATGTTCCTGTATTATACAGGCGGCCCCCGGGTTATAAACAAGATAGGGTCTGTAGGTTTGTTCTTAAGTTGAATCTGTTTGTAAGTCAGAACAGGTAGATTTTTTTTAAGTGTAGCTCCAGCAAAAAAAAACAATTTTTAAGCTTTTTGGCTAGCATAGGGAAGGGTTAACTCCCCTGTAACATTTGTTTTGCTGTCTGTGCCCCTGTTCAAAAGATTTAACCTCACTTTCTGTCCCAATGACAGTTGGATTTTGAAAATTTTGGGTTGTTGTGGAAACAAGCCTTGGTGATAAAGCTTCAGTGGAGACACCTTTTTCCCATAGTAACTCTAATGCCCCGTACACACGGTCGGACTTTGTTCGGACATTCCGACAACAAAATCCTAGGATTTTTTCCGACGGATGTTGGCTCAAACTTGTCTTGCATACACACGGTCACACAAAGTTGTCGGAAAATCCGATCGTTCTAAACGTGGTGACGTAAAACACGCACGTCGGGACTATAAACGGGGCAGTGGCCAATAGCTTTCATCTCTTTATTTATTCTGAGCATGCGTGGCACTTTGTCCGTCGGATTTGTGTACACACGATTGGAATTTCCGACAACGGATTTTGTTGTCGGAAAATTTTATCTCCTGCTCTCCAACTTTGTGTGTCGGAAAATCCGATGGAAAATGTCCGATGGAGCCCACACACGGTCGGAATTTCCGACAACACGCTCCGATCGGACATTTTCCATCGGAAAATCCGACCGTGTGTACGGGGCATTACAGGAGTGAATTTCTCTTCCTAGGGGTAGATTTCCTCTCACTTCCTGTTGTCTCCCTCCGTTTGTAAGTAGGAGTCGTTTGTAAGTCGGATGTTTGTAACTAGGGAAATGCCTGTACTATTGCTCATAGCTCAATGCTTATTTTCTTTGTTTACTTCTGTTGATGTCCATGTGTTCACCCACGGCCTTATGGAAAACCTAACCCATTTATCAAGATCTTCTTGTGGTGTTTTATCGTCTCCCCCCACTTATATACCATTTCTTGTTGTATGATTCAGAGCATACAAGGAATGTTTACTGCTCTATAAAGTACTCATTTACTTTTTGCCTTTTTCAAAATACTAATAAAAACGATTAAACAGAAAAATAACAAGCATGTTACTACTTACCTGCTCTGTGAAGTGGTTTTGCACAGAGCAGCCCCAATCCTCCTTCTCTCGGGTCCGTCTTTGGTGCTTCTGGCCCCTCCCTCCTGTTGAGTGCCCCACAGCAAGCCGCTGTTTGTTCATTGCTTGTGATAGCAATAAAGTTAATAAAAATAATAAAGGGACAATGTAAAAAAGTTTTAAACACAGCTCAGTTTTTTTTTCTTTTTTTCATCTTTGTGTGTATGGACACCTGTATAATCTGGAAACTGCCTTGTTTTCCTAAAACATTAAAAAAAAAAAAAGTTTTAAATAAAATAAATTTAAAAGAATGTAAAAGTGCCTTCACCTGCCTGTGCTTATGTGCAACTGCAAATGCATACGTAAGTCCTTAATATGATAGTCCTTATTCCCAGCACTAGTATTATCCACATGTGCAAAGTTCCTTAATCAATAGGGATGGGCCGAACACTCCCCGATTCGGTTCGCACCAGAGCAAAATGTTCTAGCGAACATGCGAACCCTAATAAAGTCTATAGGACACGAACATGAAAAATCCAAAGTCCTCATTTTAAAGGCATATATACAAGTTATTGCCATAAAAAGTCTATGGGGACCCGGGTACTGCCGTTGGAGACATGTATCAATTAAAAAAAAAACGTTTTTAAAACTATTGTGTTTAAAGGAGCAGTGATTTTAACCAAGTTAAAAACACTTTTTTTTGCTAGAAAATTACTTAGAACCCCCAAACATTATACATTTTTTTTCTAACACCCTAGAGAATAAAATGGCGGTCATTGCAATACTATTTGCACAGCGGTCTTACAAGCACACTTTTTTTTTGGAAAAAATGCACTTTTTTGAATAAAAAATAAAACAACAGTAAAGTTAGCCCAATTTTTTTTTATATTATGAATGGCGTCAAACTTTTACCCTTAAAAATCTCCATAGGCCACATTAAAAAATTCTACAGGTTGCATGTTTTGAGTTACAGAGGAGGTCTGGGGCTAGAATTATTGCTCTCGCTCTAATGATCACGGCGATACCTCACATGTGTGGTTTAACCACTTGAGCCCCGGACCATTATGCTGCCTAAGGACCAGAGGTCTTTTTCCAATTTGGCACTGCGTCGCTTTAACTGCTAATTGCGCGGTTATGCAATGCTGTACCCAAACGAAATTTGCGTCCTTTTCTTCCCACAAATAGAGCTTTCTTTTGATGGTATTTGATCACCTCTGCAGTTTTTATTTTTTGCGCTATAAACGGAAAAAGACCGAAAATTTTGAAAAAAAATGATATTTTCTACTTTTTGTTATAAAAAAAATCCAATAAACTCAATTTTAGTCATACATTTAGGCCAAAATGTATTCGGCCACATGTCTTTGGTAAAAAAAATGTCAATAAGCGTATATTTATTGGTTTGCGCAAAAGTTATAGCGTCTACAAACTAAGGTACATTTTCTGGAATTTACACAGCTTTTAGTTTATGACTGCCTATGTCATTTCTTGAGGTGCTAAAATGGCAGGGCAGTACAAAACCCCCCCAAATGACCCCATTTTGGAAAGTAGACACCCCAAGGAAATTGCTGATAGGCATGTTGAACCCATTGAATATTTATTTTTTTTGTCCCAAGTGATTGAATAATGACAAAAAAAAAAAAAAAAAAAAAAATATTTACAAAAAGTTGTCACTAAATGATATATTGCTCACACAGGCCATGGGCCTATGTGGAATTGCACCCCAAAATATATTCAGCTACTTCTCCTGAGTACGGGGATACCACATGTGTGGGACTTTTTGGGAGCCTAGCCGCGTATGGGACCCCGAAAACCAATCACTGCCTTCAGGATTTCTAAGGGTGTAACTTTTTGATTTCACTCTTCACTGCCTATCACAGTTTCGGAGGCCATGGAATGCCCAGGTGGCACAACCCCCCCCCAAATGACCCCATTTTGGAAAGTAGACACCCCAAGCTATTTGCTGAGAGGCATATTGAGTCCATGGAATATTTTATATTTTGACACAAGTTGCGGGAAAGTGACACTTTTTTTTTTTTTTTTGCACAAAGTTGTCACTAAATGATATATTGCTCACACAGGCCATGGGCCTATGTGGAATTGCACCCCAAAATATATTCAGCTACTTCTCCTGAGTACGGGGATACCACATGTGTGGGACTTTTTGGGAGCCTAGCCGCGTATGGGACCCCGAAAACCAATCACTGCCTTCAGGATTTCTAAGGGTGTAACTTTTTGATTTCACTCTTCACTGCCTATCACAGTTTCGGAGGCCATGGAATGCCCAGGTGGCACAAAACCCCCCCAAATGACCCCATTTTGGAAAGTAGACACTCCAAGCTATTTGCTGAGAGGCATGGTGAGTATTTTGCAGCTCTCATTTGTTTTTGAAAATGAAGAAAGAGAAGAAAAAACTTTTTTTTTTTTTCTTTTTTCAAATTTCAAAACTTTGTGACAAAAAGTGAGGTCTGCAAAATACTCACTATACCTCTCAGCAAATAGCTTGGGGTGTCTACTTTCCAAAATGGGGTCATTTGGGGGGGGTTTGTGCCACCTGGGCATTCCATGGCCTCCGAAACTGTGATAGGCAGTGAAGAGTGAAATCAAAAATTCACGCCCTTAGAAAGCCTGAAGGCGGTGCTTGGTTTTCGGGGTCCCGTACGCGGCTAGGCTCCCAAAAAGTCTCACACATGTGGTATCTCCGTACTCAGGAGAAGCAGCAGAATGTATTTTGGGGTGTAATTTCACATATTCCCATGGCATGTTTGAGCAATATATCATTTAGTGACAACTTTGTGCAAAAAAAAAAAAAAAAAAAATTTGTCTCTTTCCCGCAACTTGTGTCGCAATATAAAATATTCCATGGACTCGACATGCCTCTCAGCAAATAGCTGGGGGTGTCTACTTTCCAAAATGGGGTCATTTGGGGGGGGTTTTGAACTGTCCTGGCATTTTATGCACAACATTTAGAAGCTTATGTCACACATTACCCACTCTTCTAACCACTTGAAGACAAAGCCCTTTCTGACACTTATTTTTTACATGAAAAAGTTTTTTTTTTTTTGCAAGAAAATTACTTTGAACCCCCAAACATTATATATTTTTTTAAAGCAAATGCCCTACAGATTAAAATGGTGGGTGTTTCATTTTTTTTTTTCACACAGTATTTGCGCAGCGATTTTTCAAACGCATTTTTTGGGGAAAAAACACACTTTTTTAAATTTTAATGCACTAAAACACACTATATTGCCCAAATGTTTGATGAAATAAAAAAGATGATCTTAGGCCGAGTACATGGATACCAAACATGACATGCTTTACAATTGCGCACAAACGTGCAGTGGCAACAAAATAAATACATTTTTAAAAGCCTTTAAAAGCCTTTACAGGTTACCACTTTAGATTTGCAGAGGAGGTCTACTGCAAAAATTACTGCCCTCGATCTGACCTTCGCGGCGATACCTCACATGCATGGTGCAATTGCTGTTTACGTTTGACGACAGACCGCCGCTTGCGTTCGCCTTAGCGCAAGAGCAGGGGGCGACAGGGGTGCTTTTTTTTTTTTTTTTTTTTTTCCTTTATTATTTTTTTGCTTTTTTATCTTATTTTTAAACTGTTCCTTTCATTTTTTTTTTTTTTAAATCATTTTTATTGTTATCTCGGGGAATGTAAATATCCCCTATGATAGCAATAGGTAGTGATAGGTACTCTTTTTTGAAAAAATTGGGGTCTATTAGACCCTAGATCTCTCCTCTGCCCTCAAAGCATCTGACCACACCAAGATCGGTGTGATAAAATGCTTCCCCAATTTCCCAATGGCGCTATTTACATCCGGCGAAATCTAAGTCATAAAATGCTCGTAGCTTCCGGTTTCTTAGGCCATAGAGATGTTTGGAGCCACTCTTGTCTCTGATCAGCTCTATGGTCAGCTGGCTGAATCACCGGCTGCATTCTCAGGTTCCCTGTTGAGACAGGAGAGCCAGAGAAAAACACGGAAGACGGTGGGGGGGGGGCATTCCCTCCCACGGCTTGTAAAGGCAGTCTAGAGGCTAATTAGCCGCTAGGATTGCTTTTACATGAAAGCCGACCGCTGGCTGAAAAGAATGATACCAAGATGATACCTAAACCTGCAAGCATCATTCTGGTATAACCACTCAAAGTCGTGAATGGTGTACCTGAAGACAAAAAAATGGTTAACAATAAAGCACAGTAAACAGTAAAGTATAAATAATTACATACCTGAAAAACAAACATGATAAAACATAATAACAATAACAATAAAACACTGCAGAATAGAATACAGTAAAAAAAGAGCAGAACAATAGAGAGAGAGAATAGAGAGAGAGAACAATAAAACGACAACTATTTTTTTTTATTTTATATATATATTTTTTTTTTTTACACTTTTTTTGTAACTAACTTTTATAATGGTAACCGGTTCCAGGCTCGGGTCTCTCAAAATGCGATGGCATCTTGGGAGACCCTGTGAAAGTGTGCCTAGTCTGTGCAGTGCTGTACCCTACGCTAATACTCAATTAGTGCATGGTAGCGTTCAAAACATTCACCAATGCAAAGACCAGGATTGTCAGGACAGGAGGGACAATAATAGTGGGTGTCACGCCTATATCCGCGCTTGCTGCAGACACAACATCTTTTTGGGGGGGTTCGTTGGGTAGGGGTACTCAGGAGGACATAAAAATGCCTCTCATGCAGCCGACTGCATTTGGTTGGGGATGTGAATGGGGGAAGTACGGGCGCTGCAGAAGCGGTGTGTTCCCAATTAGGATTGGCGAATGCAGCAGGAAGGGCACTATGGGCATGACGGGCCTGTGTTTGTCTTTTTGGTGGCAGCGGGACACTACTTGTGCTTGCCACCTCACCAGCTTGAACTGCACTTATGGGACTCGCCACGTCACCAAGTGTTACTGCAGCGCTGGTTTGACTACGACCGGGGTATACTAGGCCGCTGGTGCTTGCCAGTTCAATAAAAAGCTTCCAAAAAACTGTTAGCGATCGCAGGGATCAGGCCTGACTCTGCAAACGCTGCAGTTATGCGTTTAGTGTTTTGTAAGTGACAGTGATCGATCAATACTGCACTTGGGTGGGCTGGGCTGGGCCGGGCGGAGGGCAAAACGCAGGTGCTAGCAGGTATCTGGGCTGATCCCGCTAACACTGCGTTTTTGGGAACCCTAAACTGCTGGGGACGCTAGTATAGATCTGATCGGATCAGATGTTGATCCGTTCAGATACTATACCACTAAAGGAGGAGTATGCTGCGTGCGTGGGTGTTAGTGGTACTGGCGCTAACCTGACGCTGCCTGGGGACGGTGCTTGCTAGTTCACCAAAATGCTACCAAAAAAACTGTTAGCGATCGCAGGGATCAGGCCTGACTCTGCGAACGCTGCAGTTATGCGTTTAGTGCCTTGTAAGTGACAGTGATCGATCGATACTGCACTTGGGTGGGCTGGGCTGGGCCGGGCGGAGGGGCACAACGCAGGTGCTAGCAGGTATCTGGGCTGATCCCGCTAACACTGCGTTTTTGGGAACCCTAAACTGCTGGGGACGCTAGTATAGATCTGATTGGACCAGATATTGATCCGATCAGATACTATACCACTAAGGGAGGTGTATGCTGCGTGCGTGGGTGTCAGTGGTACTGGCGCTAACCTGACGCT
Organism: Aquarana catesbeiana; assembly: GCF_042186555.1. NCBI lineage: Eukaryota > Metazoa > Chordata > Amphibia > Anura > Ranidae > Aquarana > Aquarana catesbeiana. The sequence goes on along the minus strand of NC_133331.1, from coordinate 148,890,684 downwards.
GCCTGGGGCTGGTGCTTGCCAGCTCACCAAAATGATACCAAAAAAAATGTTAGCGATCGCAGGGATCAGGCCTGACTCTGCGAACGCTGCAGTTATGCGTTTAGTGTTTTGTAAGTGACAGTGATCAATCGATACTGCACTTGGGTGGGCCGGGCGGAGGGACAAAACGCAGGTGCTAGCAGGTATCTGGGCTGATCCCGCTAACACTGCGTTTTTGGGAACCCTAAACTGCTGGGGACGCTAGTATAGATCTGATCGGATCAGATATTGATCCGTACAGATACTATACCACTAAGGGAGGCGTATGCTGCGTGCGTGGGTGTTAGCGGTACTGGCGCTAATCTGACGCTGCCTGGGGCGACGCATATCACCGCCGGGCGACCGGGGGGCTAAACCTTTATTCGGTAATAAACGGCGGGTGCCCTGACACTATAAAAAATAAACAAACTAACCAGTGTCACCCGTAACAGTTATACGGTGATCAGTGGTGAAAGGGTTAACTAGGGGGCAATCAAGGGGTTAAAACATTTATTAGGTAGTATATGGGGGTCCCTGTCGCTATAAAACGCTGACGGCGAACCTAAATATTTACCTCACTAACTAGCGTCACCAGCGACACTAATACAGCGATCAGAAAAATGATCGCTTAGTGACACTGGTGACAGGGGGTGATCAAGGGGTTAAAACTTTATTAGGGGGGGTTAGGGGGGTACCCTAGACCTAAAGGGGGGTAATACTAACTGTCCCAACACTGTAACTGTCACAAACTGACACCAATGCAGTAATCAGAAAAAAAAAAAAAAAAAAAAAAAAAAACTGCTGGTGTCAGTTTGTGACAGGGAGGGGGGGGGGGTGATTGGGGGGGTATCGGGGGGCGATCGGGGGGGGGATCGGGGTGTTTTGTGTGCCTGGCATGTTCTACTGTGTGTGTAGTGTTGGTGCACTCACATAGATGTCTTCTCTCCTCGGCGCTGCAACGGAATACCGAGCCGAGGAGAGATGACATCATTTCCTTTGCTGCTGTTTAGCATACAGCAGCAAAGGAAGTAATCTGATTGGCCGGCGGCGATCGCGAGGGGGGGGCCACGAACGGATGGCCTCCCCCTCACCTCCGATCGCCGTGGGACAAAACGGGACCGCCTCGGGCACCGGGGGGGGGTCCGATCGGACCCCCCACCCGCGGGAGGCAAATCACGTACATGTACGTGATTTTGCCTGCCCGTGCCGCCTTGCCGACGTAAATCGGCGTTAGGCGGTCCTTAAGTGGTTAACCACCGTTTTCATATGCGGGCGCTACTCATGTATGCGTTTGCTTCTGTGTGCGACTTCGTCGGGACGGGGCGCTTTAAAAAAATTTTTTTTCTTATTTATTTTATTTTATTTATTTTTACACTTTTTTTTTTTTTTAAATTGTGTCACTTTTATTCCTATTACAAGGAATCTAAACATACTTTGTAATAGAAAAAAGCATGACAGGTCCTCTTAAATATGAGATCTGGGGTCAAAAAGACCTCAGATCTCATATTTGGACTTAAATGCAATAAAAAAATAAATACATAAAAAATTTGTCATTTGAAAAAATGACAACAGAAAAATGGCCCTTTAAGACGTATGGGTGGAAGTGACGTTTTGACGTCGCTTCTGCCCTGCTATAGTATGGAGACGGGTGGGCGGTCATCTTAGCCTCACTCATCTCCATACCCAGCCATGTATAGGATCCAATTGCCTCCGTTGCTCCTGATGGCTCCGGTAAGCGTCGGAGGGCGCGGGAGAGGGGGGGCCCCCATGCACGAGTCACGCTGCGCGTCCTAAGTGGTCCCCGCTATCTCTTGGGACCTGTGTGTTTCCCAGGAGACAGCGGGGGGGTGCGGGAGGGGGCGTGACTCCTGCGGGAGTCTATTCCCAGAAGTGGGTGCAGATACCTGTCTAATACAGGTATCTGCACCCCCTAAAAGGTGCCAATTGTGGCACCGGAGGGGGGGGGGGAATCAGATGAGCGGAAGTTCCACTTTTGGGTGGAACTCTGCTTTAAAGTGAAACAGTAAAAATTAAATATTCCTTTAAATATCGTGCCTGGTGGTCCCCTTAGTCTGTCTGTAAAGTGGCACAGAGGAATGGGAAAAAGCATTTATTCTTACACATAGTATGTCGTTAGCAATCAAGGCCCACGAGACAAATGTTAAGCTTCTCTCTCGGTGGTATAGATGTCCGTTGTTGCTTCACCGGATATATCCAAATGTTTCAGACCTGTGTTGGCGCTGTCATTCTGCCAAAGGTTCTTTATTACATATTTGGTGGGAATGTCCTTCGGTACATAATTTTTGGGACATGATACTGCAGCTTCATACCCGTGCAACTGGGGTGACTATTCCCAACACACCTCAAATTACTTTATTATCCATCTTACCTGGCTCGTACAAAAGCATTAAAAAAGGCCTTTTAAGACACTGGTTGACAGCTGCAAGGGCAGTAATACCGCGCCACTGGCGGTCAGCACATGCTCCATCGTTGACTGATTGGATTCTAGAGATGGACCATATTGAGAGGATGGAGACTCTTCTATCACAGGAATTGGACATGTACGAACAATGTCGTCAAATTTGGCTTCCTTGGAAAGTGCTAAGGGAGTCCCCTGAACTACGGAATCTCTATGTGGTTTGGAGGTAGGATATGAAACTGGTGGAGAGGTGGTTTGAGTGAGGCGATCCTGGTTTGAGTAACTACTTCGGGTAGTGTATTTAATCAGAACATTACGTTTTTTTTTTGTTTTTTTTCTCTTTGTTTACTTTTTTTGTGTTGTGTCTGTGTGTGTGTTTTGTGTGATTATAGCTAATATTACTGTGGGAGTTGAAGAAAGGGAGTAGGAAATTATATATTTTAATTTTGTAATTGGATGAAAGAAAATAAGGCAGGGATATCCCTATTAGGGTTTAGGGATATATGGTCTTGGGCGGTGGTGGCGGAACTTGGTGCAGGGGATGTTTTGGGACCATGCCTCCCTTGAGTGTGGGGAGGGTAGGGGAGTGTCTGGGGTCCCGGGGTCCGCCATCACGGGTCTGGAGTATGATCAGGGGTTGTCTCTCTCCCTTGTTTATGATTTATTTTATTTTATTTATTTATTTTTTTTCTTCTCTTTTCAGAGATCCCTTCAGTGTGTTGGTATATCTTTGCTTTATGTTTTATATATTATTGTAATGTGGTATTTATATATATATGAATGTGTTTATATTTAGATTTATATATATATATATATATATATATATATATATATATATATATATATATATATGTATTTTTTGTTTTTTGTTTTGGCACCCATTGGATGAGATTAATGCTTGTCTTTTCTTTTTTCTCCTTTTTTTTTTGTTATGTAAATTTAAATTTTCAATAAAAATGGAATGCTGTAAAAAAAAAAAAAAAAATTTGTCATTTGAAAAAATGACAACAGAAAAATGGCCCTTTAAGACGTATGGGTGGAAGTGACGTTTTGACGTCGCTTCTGCCCTGCTATGGTATGGAGACGGGTGGGGGTCATCTTAGCCTCATCTGATAAGCCCCCAGTCATCTGATAAGCCCCCAGGCCGCAGACCCCGACAACCACCCCTATGTTGAGGGCAAGTGGCCTGGTATGGTTCAGGAGGGGGGGGCGCTTGCTCGTCCCCCCCTTTCCTGGCCTGCCAGGCTTCATGCTCGGATAAGGGTCTAGTATGGATTTTGGGGGGAAACCACGCCTCAAATTTTGGCGTTGAGTTCCCCTTAAAATCCATACCAGGCCCTAGGGGACCCATGCTGTTTTTTTTTTTTTAATTCTGTCATAGGGTTCTCCTTAACCACTTCAATACACTGAATTATATACTCTGCACTGCACTATTTAACCACTTCAGCCCCAAAAGGATTTGCCCCCTTAATGACCAGGCCATTTTTTATAATACGGCACTGCGTCGCATTAACTGACAATTGCATGGTCGTGCCATGCTGGACCCAAACAAAATTTATGTTCTTTTTCCCACAAATAGAGCTTTCTTTTGATGGTATTTGATCACCTCTTATTTTTTGCACTATAAACAAAAGAAGAGTGACAATTTTGAAAAAAAACACAATATTTTTTAGTTTCTGCTATACTAAATATCCCCCCCCCAAAAAAAATAAGTCTGTCAGTTTAGGCCGATATGTATTCTTCTACATATTTTATTAAAAAAAAAATCTCAGTAAGCGTATTTTGATTGGTTTGCACAAAAGTTATAGCGTCTACAAAATAGGGGATAGATTTATGGCATTTTTATTATTTTTTTTTACTAGTAATGGTGGCGATCTGCGATTTTTAGTGGGACTGTGACATTGCGGCGGATCGGACACTTTTTTGGGACCATTGACATTTATACAGCGATCAGAGCTAAAAATAGCCACTGATTACTGTATAAATGTCACTGTCAAGGAAAGAGGTTAACACTAGGGGGCGATCAAGGGGTTAAATGTGTTCCCTCAGTGTGTGTTCTAACTGTGGGGGGATGAGACTGACTGGAGGAAGAGACCGATCGCTGTTCATAATCAGTATGAACAGGGGACTTGTCTCCTCTCCCCTGACAGAGTGGAGATCTGCCTGTTTACATTGACAGACCTCCGTTCTATCTCTCTCAGAAGCGATCGCAGGTGCCCAGGGGAAATTGTGGCACGTGCATCAGCTCCTATGGCACGCGGCGGGCACGTGCGCCCCCTATACCCCTTAAAGCGCTCGCCGTAAGCTATGGCGATTTACGCAGAGGAGCCAACCTGCCGCTGTATAACGATGGCGGCTGGTCGGCAACAGGATACTCTGCACTGCATTGTATTATATACTCTGCACTGCACTATATACTATGCACTGCACTATATACACTACACTGACTGCACTGTATTATATACTGTACACTACACTGCCTGCACTGTATTATATACTGTACACTACACTGACAACATTGTATTATATATTCTACACTGCCTACACTGTATTATATATTCTACACTGAATGCACGCTCAATCCACTAACTAACCTGCCTAATCTATTTCACTATAACACACTACATATGGCCGCCGTGTAAGCAGCCTTATATAGTGTGGGACGTGGACTTAGCCCCTGAGCCATGATTTGCCAAAAGCACCACGCCTTTGGCTGATCAAGGCTCGCACAGAACATAGCACTGTGATTGGCCAAAGCATACAGGTCAGTTGCATGCTTTGGCTAATCAGCAGCTGTCAATGCACTGCGATCTCGCAGTGCATTATGGGCCGCTCAGCGGTGGGCGAACGTCCCGCCAGACCCCATATGTTCATTTGTTCTACAGACAAATGAACATCGGGCCCATGTCGAATCAACAATCCTCTTCAAGTGATCTTCTCACCAATATCTTAAATGCTCACCAGATAGTAAGCCCCCTCTTGGATAATGGGTCAAATCACACTTGTGCTAAACAATCCAGTGTCACACTCTTCTCCTTGCTCCTTGTCACACCTTCTGTGCAATAATTCCTCATGGACATGTGTAAAGGGTTCTATGTAATTTTCTAGCAAAAAAATGCTGATTTTACCGCATGTGAAGTGTCAGAATTTTCCAAGGGGTAAGGTGGCTAAAAATTGTTAGCTGGAGTTAGGCTTTAAATTGTTAGTCACCTATGTAATGTCTACTCAGAGTAGATCATCTAGTCTATCTAACTCTACCCTCTTCAGAGAGTTCAGGGATGACTCCAATGCTCTTCCATAGTTATAGTAGCCACTCTAATGCCCTGTACACACGATAGGATTTTCCGATGGAAAATGTGTGATAGGAACTTGTTGTCGGAAATTCCGACCGTGTGTAGGCTCCATCACACATTTTCCATAGGAATTTCCGACACACAAAGTTTGAGAGCTTGCAATAAATTTTTCCGACAACAAAATCCGTTGTCGGAAATTCCGATCATGTGTACACAAATCCGACACACAAAGTGCCACACATGCTCAGAATAAATTAAGAGACGAAAGCTATTGTTTATAGTCCTGACGTACGTTTTTTTACGTCACCACGTTCAGGATGATCGGATTTTCCGACAACTTTGTGTGACCGTGTGTATGCAAGACAAGTTTGAGCCAACATCCGTCGGAAAAAATCCATGGATCAATGTCCGATCGTGTGTACGGGGCATAAGACAGGAATTGTGTTACTGGCCACAAGACCAGGTGGAAATAAAAGGGAAAAAAGGAAAAAAGAAAACTAATGCAGCCATTACATTTAAGGATTTGTAAGCTGCACTATAATAATTTTTTGCTTTGGGGTTTCTTAATGCTTTATTTTTTTAGCTTTTTTTTTACATTCACACCTATGAAATGTATCTTAGGTCTTGTCATCTAATTCTGAACACCAGTTAATTGTTTACTTTTTTCTGCTCTGTGTGAAAAAAAAATATATATCATAGAAAACAATATTTCATTGACCTTTTCATTGCCCTGGTAAATGATCCACATTCTGATTCTTTATGAAATTGATTGCCAGTCCTCTTCCTTTTATGTTTCCTCAAAGATATAAAAACATTTCTCTCCCTTCACTGTAGAGAGTTTCAGCATCTGACATAACACTGAAAATAGTTAAAGGTCAAAAGCAAGAATATTTAAGTTTTAATCAATGTGTAATGTTCTCAGGTTTATTTTAGCACCACTCTTCTCTATTCACTGTGCCAGTAAATAACACCAAAACAGACAAAAGTGTTTGATGAAGGTTTTCATATCATTGTCAGGGACGTGCCGGTGCCCGTCAGGTGAACATGCGTGCGAGTGTGCGCACGAGGGGCTTTTCCAGGGCAGTTCAGCTGAATTCCCCACCGGGGGGCGCTCCTGCGCGTGCCCGCACGTTCGCGCCCATGCGTGCTAGCGCTGTTTGGCGCCAAGGACTCTTTAAAAGGTTGTCAGATGCTTCCATCAGGTGCTGTTCGTCTGCAGCTCTGCACCTGAGTTCCTGTATCCTGCCTGTTGTTATTTGCTATTGACCCGGCTACGTCTGACCATTCTTCTGTCTCCAACCCGACCCGGCTTGCCTGACTTTGCTTATATCTTGTGACCTGTTGCCGAACCTCTGCCTGCCTGCCTGACCATTCTGTGATCATCCCTCCTGCCATATACCTGCCTGATCTCCTGCCAAACGGACTGTCTGACACTGCTTTGCCTGTGTCCTGTGACGCTGTTCCAGTCTGCTCTTCCAGCTCCAGGTTCTGCTGCGGCCATATCTTCTACCTGCCTGCTTGCTAACCAGCATCTACCTGCCTGCATCCGCAGCCCAGCCATTCCGGAGGGACGTCTTCCCAGCTCCTGTGTCAGCCACCGCAAGGACCCGCACCAGGCACTTCCACCCACTGTGCTCAAGAGACCACTGTTCCCACTCCAGTGGCTCCTGAACCAGCGTTTAGGAGGGGTCTTCTTCTACCAGTCAGGCTCAACTACCAGGTACCTAACAATCATATTCCCATGTCTAAATTTTAAGACACTCCAAGCTCTTATTACCGTATGGGCCATAGACATCACCTGTAATTTTTTGGACTTAAAATAGGTTTCTGGTGAGAGGGTGAGTTTATAAGTAATTGTATAGGCCATTACATGCAATCAAAAAATATTTCAGATCAATAAATGAACAGAATTTTATCCAATGTCAGCTTTTATTTTTTCTTTGCATTTCCTACAGGGCTTATTAGGAAAAAACAACAGCAAGCCAGGCAGATATGCTCAGATTCCCCTTTGTCTAACAAGGACTTATAATGATCCTAAGGCATCCACAGTAGATCTCAGAACAGCTGGGAAACACAGTATAATTTTGCTGAATGCTTGGATCAGCTTTAGGATGTACTTTTAGTTGGACATGTATGAAATCTTCTCCAAATGAAGCCTCCTGGGGGTATCTGTATGGGATTTTAAAACCAACTTACCTGATACCTCTTAATTGGAATATGCCACTGATCTTATGAATTGCCAAACTCTGACTTTCAAGGAAAATAAAAATGACCATCACTGTAAAAGCTGTGTCCAATAAGTCAAGCAGAGGGGGGTGAAGGATTAGTCACCAGCATTGCCTGTAGAGGTCCTGCAACTGACCTTCTCCTTATTTCTGACTTATAATGCTTTATTTCACACTTTGTTGGTGCATGAAGGCAGCCATCTTGGTAGAGAATTTGTATCATAAATTAGCACTTAGAAACCACTTATGGGCTTATCTTACTTATAAATGAATCACCATATGCCTGACAAAGGGGTCCTGCGCAGCTCTGAAACATTGCACTTGCTCTTGTGATGTGATTTTCCTACAATAAAAACCTTTGGACGATAATTGAGGATTCTTGGTGTGCTGACGAATATGTGCATTTATCTGTGATGTTTTTAGTAACCAGCTGGTAGTTGCTACAGCACCCACTATCAATGAGCCTCATTTTCAGGAAGGTGTGCTATGGGAATACAGACAAGATTACTCATAAATTAGACTCAGTGGATCTCACCAGATTTCTTGATTACAAAAAACGCATGCATCAGTCTCCACAGAATAAACCTAGGTTCACACTGACTGCGGGAATGAAATCGTGCGAGTTCAGTAGAACTTGCACAATTTAATTACCGCATGTCAGGCCCGACTTCGGGGGCAATTTCAGAGTTTCTGCACAGATGTCAATGGAAACTTGCATCCCAAATCGCCAAAAGTAGTACAGAAACGACTTTTGTGAATCATGCGGCACCGCACCAATTCGGACGCTGCCATTGCTGCCGATTTGACATGTCCAATCGCATGCCAAAATGCATCAATGTGAGCCAGGGCTTAAACTGAAAAAAAAACAAAAAGGCCAATATAATGTAGCATATTCAAACGCACTTTCAATAATAAATCAATCATTTATCAGTGATTTTGCCCCAAACTTCACCCAGTCTTATTTCCTTTACTCCCCCATCTCCATATACTCTTACCAGGTGCAAAAATTCTTCCAGTCATATATCAATTATCCTCACTACTTGAGGTTTTTCCAAGCCTTCAATTCTCATGAAAATATATAAAATAAACAACAAAATACTCGATAGTGTAATATTGTCTATTCCATTTCCTAACTAGTTTCATCCTTGGATCTGTAGACATTCTGTTTGGTAAGGTTATTTAGCATGGGACAAAGGGGATTTATGGTTTCCACAAATTTAATGTGAGCGCATATTGGATGATTTGTGTTTTTGGTGGAATAGACAATATTACACTATCACATTTTTTTTTTTTTTTTTATTATATGTTTTCATGAGAATTGAAGGCTTGGAAAAACCTGAAGGAGTGAGGATAATTGATATAGCACTGGAAGAATGTTTGCACCTGGTAAGAGTATATGGAGATGGAGGAGTAAAGTAAATACAACTAGTTGAAGTTTGGCACAAAATCACTGATATATGTGAGCACAATAAATTACTTATTTATTATTGAAAATGGGTGTGAATATACTACACTATATGAGCTTTTTTGTTTTTTTTTGTTTAATGCTGTGAAGATGGCAGGAAAGAAGACAAGACAGATACTACTTTTTTTAGGAATCCTGCTTTATTTGACCTACACTCGCTATGGGTCAAGAAATCTGGTAAGAATCCATTAAGTCTAATTTATGAGGAAGATAAACCCATAAGTGTTTTTTAAGTGCTCATTTATGAGACACATTTGGTATACGCCTGGGGGCGTTGTTGTTTTTCCAGCTGCTGCAGGGAGAAACTTTGTTTAAGCCTGGTACACACTAGAAGTTTTTTTCGTTCAACCCAGTGGGCTGAATGAAAAAAACTGAAGCGCTCAGTAGGAGCAACTGTACTAACTATCCGATGCACATCGAACTTCCCAAGCTATTGTGTGTTGACAGGGGGACACACCCCTTCTTCACCAGAACACACTGGTCAGCGCTCTCAGCCATGCTGATTGGATGCCGATTGGCAGAACTTTTTCGGTCATGCCCCTTCGACAGAAGCCAGACATTTGTCAGCCGGTTCCATAGAAACCATTTTCACCCTGTGTGTACGGGGCTTTACTGTGCACTGATTATTGAGACTGTTATCTTGGTAAAGAATCAGGGTTTTCTTCTCTAATATCAGAACTGCCCCCTGATGATTGGTGATCTGAAGACTGGTAAGGGGTGATGCAAGAAACAGCAAGAAATTTGTGAGGAAGCACAAATCTACAGAACAAATAAAGCAGAAGCATGGAGGTCCTTGGCTTCAACTTCCTCTTCAGTAAGGAGAGCAGCAAGCAGTACAGAAGTATAAATCAAATGAAACTAGCAGTAAGAGGCACAGTGCTTGGATGATACAGCAGATGTACAGGTTTGAGGCTCAATTCACACAAGTGTGTAGGCTCAATCACTTATCGGGAAGTACACTACTAATTTTCAGGTGGAATTTAAGACAAAAGTGTAAGTCTTTGCCCTGAACTCGCACAATTTCATTCCTGCATGTCAGTCTCGACTTCGGGGGCGATTTCAGAGACATCTATGCGGGTTGCTGCACAGATATCTATACAAATCACACCTGAAGTCGCCCAAAAGTAGTAGAGAAACTACTCTTGGGAGACGGTGCGGAGCCGCAAAGTCGGCGTCGCACCAATTCGGACGGTGCCATTGCCAGTAATAGCTGCCGACTTGACATGTCAAATCGCTGCAATGTGAACCTAGACTTTAAGGTACAGCTTAGGCCAGATGTAACTGGGACACAGACTAACTAGAAAAAAGGATGTCTTATAAGAAAACTCAATAAAGCCTAAAATAGCTTTTACATGAAACAAATAAAACACAGTCTGTGCTAATAGGTAATCAGGCAGCTAGCAAGCAATCAATATATGTAAATTCCTAACAGATGAGGGGCCAATGCAGTGCCTACCAACAAAGTGAAATTAGAGTGAAAACAAATCACATATATGATGAGAAGATTAAAGTGGTTCTAAAACCTAAACATGTTTTACCATAATGTATTCCTTTTATTAAGGTAAACAGTTTTTAGGCATCAGTATCCCCTCTTACCCCCCTTTTACTTACCTGACCCCTTGTTCGATCCAGGGCAGCTCTTCTCTTCCCTCATGTCCTGGTCTCACTGGCTTTGCTGAGGCAACAGGAGCCATTGGTTCCCACTGCTGTCAATCAAAGCCAGTGACGAGGGAGCAGAGGGGGGGGGGCCTGAGGCCTGTTGTCTCGATCTACAGATGCAGACATTGAGGCTCGAAAGAGTGCCCCCATAGAAAGCAGCTTTCTATAGGGGCACTAAGAGAAAAGCAAGAGTCAGGAGCACCTGTGGGGGGACCCAAGAAGAGGAGGTTTGAGGCTGCTCTATGCAATTCTATTGCACAGAGCAGGTAAATATAAACCTGTTTGTTATTTCTTTTTTTCCTTGCCAAATTTGTTTATTGAATTTTAACAATTAGTATACATAACTACATATGGTGGCAGCAAAAGAAAAGATCACATATATGGTAATAATATTGAGTTGTAGTTCCAACATAAACTAAAAGTAGTTTAATTAAAACAATTTTAGCATGGATCTAACGTCTCAAAAGATTGCGTCATACATTGTATAGGAGAGGATAAAACCAACTTAGACCAGGTTAATATAAGATGACCTCAGATAAAAAAAAAAAAAAAAAAAAAGGTCTTAATTATTATCAAGACTATAGTTTTTAAATAAAAATAATAAAAAACAAAAAATTATTATAGAATCTAAAATCTTATACTACATATTGGAAATATGTACAATTGGTATAATGATAACCAAGGAAATAAAAGCTCTGCTACCAGAACTTTATAAAGAGTAAATTGAAAGAGAAAAGAGAGAATAGGGGGAAAAAGTAGAAGAGAGAAAGAAGATAAAAGAAAAAGTAATCTTAGGTAGGAGAAAAAATAGACAGGGAAGAAAGAAATGAGAGGTAGTAGGGGTCCCCGGGGTAGTACATGGTAATAAACACATACCATGAATGCAGAGAATGGAAGTATAAATTGAGATTACCAAGGTCTTAATAGGGAAGCATCAAAAGGAAGGCAAAAAGTGAGTCACCCAGGGATTTCATTTATTCTCAAAGTTGGATATTTTATCTTGAGTTATAACCTCTGTTTTGGTATGTATCAATGCTTGATTGACTCTATTTTTAGTTTCAGCAATTATTAAAGCGGGGGTCCACCCACACTGCCAAAAAAAAAATATTAAAAGCCAGCAGCTACAAATACTGCAGCTGCTGACTTTTAATACATAGCCACTTACCTGTCCCAGGGTCCAGCGATGCCGCCGCCATCCTAGGTGAGGGAATCAGGAAGTGAAGCGTTGCGGCTTCACTTCCCGGTTCCCTACTGCGCATGCGCGAGTCGCGCTGCGCGTCCCAAGTGGTCCCCACTCTCTCCTGGGAGCTGTGTGTTCCCAGCAGACAGCGCGGTGGGGACGGGAAGAGGCGTAGACTCCCATGGGAGTCTATGCCGGAAGTGGGTGCAAATACCTGTCCTAGACAGGTATCTACACCCCCCCCCCCCCTGAAAGGTGCCAAATGTGACACCAGAGGGGGGGAGGGTTCCGAAAAGCGGAAGTTCCATTTTTGTGTGGAACTCCGCTTTAAGGACAGGGATTTCCAAGCTTTGGCAATTGTTTGTTTCATGACTGTAGTGATCTGTAATAGGAGTTTGAATTGGCGGTAGGAGAAAGTGGCCGGTTTTAAGTTTAAAAGTGCTATTGTAGGATCAGGATTGATGGGGATTTCAAACAGTGTTGAAATCATAAGAAATACATCTTTACAGAATTTTTTTGCTACCGGGCAATCCCATCAAGTATGAAGATGTGATCCAAGATCACCACAGCCACGAAAACAAGATGGGGAATAATTTGGAGCATATTTTGCAATTCTGACAGGGACCAAATACCACCATGAGAGTACTTTGTAATTTGTTTCTAAGGCAGCTATGTTTTGCGAGGATGACTTAGTTGTGATCCAAATCTTATCCCAATAGACTGCTTCCAATGAAAACCCAAGATCAATCTCCCACTTAGCCACATAGGATGATGGGCCTGAGTTGGGTTTAGTAATAAGATGAGTGTAAAGAGTTGAAATAAGTCCCTTAATGTGTGGGTCACGTTTACATATATTTTCAAAGCACGTTAATTTATCTAAATGAATTCTTCTTTGTATATAGGGCATAAAAATGTTTTAATCTAAAAATATCGAAAGAGCTCTGAATTAGGAAGTTTGTGACTTTCACATAAGTCAGGGAAAGCTTTGAATGAAGTAGAGGATGCTAGTTCACAGAGTTGAGTTAAATTAGTGGAGGTCCATGCTTCAAAAGATTTAAAAGAAGACCAAGCAGGATAGAAAATTAGATTTTTAAGAAATGATAAAAGAGGTATATGGGGAGATTGTATGTAGTCCATTTACTAATTTAAACTTATCCCAAATGGCTAGTGTATGTTTAGATAAAGGATTATTGAGTTATTTACGGTCAGAGGAATTAGACCATACGAGGTTGGTTATTGAAAGTGAGTAGCAATCTATTGATTCCAGCGAAACCCAAAGTGGAATTTCACATTTTGTGTAATAGTTAGGGATATGGGCTAATTGAGCTGCATGGTAATAGGTGGTAAAATTAAGAAACCCTAGCCCCATTTGGAAGGCAGGCAGAGGAGGTTCCAAGGAACCCCAAACGAAAGTTAATGCCCTATGTTGTAGTATTCTGAGAAAGTATGCTGGAACAGGGATAGGTAAAACTTGAAAAACATAAAGAATTTTGGGCAGTATAGCCATCCTTATTATGTTAATTTTACCTATCCAAGATAATGGTAGAGAGGACCATTGCGTCAGAAGATTAGATAATTGACGCAAAATTGGAGGATAATTGGCAGTGAAAATGTCAGAAAGATTGAGTGTGAGAGTTATCCCTAGGTAAAGAAGGGATGAAGTGCACCATGAGAAAAGGAGGGATGTTTGCGCTTGTTGTAAAATAGCAGGAGGTAAAGATATATTTAAGACTATAGATTTTTGAGAGTTAATAATTAGACCAGATAGGTGGGCAAAGTGATCACGTTATAAGATTAGGAGCAGAAATATGAGGGGATGACATAAAGATTAAGATATCATCAGCAAATAGGCAAAGTTTATGTTGGTGACCAGCTAAATCTAGACCTTTAATAGAGAGGTCAGTACGGATTGATTGAGCAAGGGGTCCAATAAGTAGGGCAAATAAGAGTGGGGAAAGTTGACATCCCTGACGCGTACCCCTGCAGATGTCAAGTAGGTTTGATTTATATCCAGCATATTTAACATAAGCTTTGGTATTTTTGTATAATGAGGAGACCCAGCTAATAAAATGAGGACCAAATCCCCAAAGCTGCAGGACAAAATGTAGGCAATGCCACGAAACTGTATCAAATGCTTTTTTGATATCTAAATATAGAGACAGATGGGTATTTGTCGTGATTTTGCTGCTTGAATTAGTAAAGTAGTCCTGCGTACATTATCTGTCGCTTGGCGCTGTGGGATAAAGCCGACCTGGTCTTTATTTATTAAAGAACAGATCACACTATTTAAGCGGGTCGGTAAGTAGTAGTAACTTAATGTCAAGGTTGAGTAATGATATGGGTCTACAGTTATAACAAGAAGTATCGTCTGACTGAGGTTTGGGGATCATTGAAATTATAGCTGTTAATGTTTCGGGGTGAAAGGATTGATCGTTAAGGAGAGAAATAAATGTGTCTGTTAACATTGGAGCAAGGATATGAGATCATTTCTTATAGTATAGGGTAGAGAAGCCATCGGGGCCTGGACGTTTATTTGGTTTAAGAGAGTTAATTGCTAATTTAATTTCAATAGCTGTAATGGGGCTTTCAAGACAATCGCGTTGGGCTAAAGGAAAAGTAGGAAGCTTGATTTGTGAAAAAAAATGATTCTGCTAAAGTTTGATCAAAAGATCCTTCCTTTTTTATATAAGCAGGTAAGATGTTTTTGAAAGGTGTGGAGGATCTTTACTGGATTACTAGTAAATGTATCATGAGATAATTTCAGTCGAATCGTTTTAAAGGGGCGATTTCGTTTTTTAAATGCTCGGGCTGAAAGAGTGTCTGGTTTATTCGCTTTAAGATAAAATTTATGTTTAGACTTACATAACATTTTATCTACAGATTCTGATTAAAAAAATATCAAGGTTTAAACATGCTTTATCAAGCTGTAGTTTAGTCACAGGGGTAGGATTGGATTGAAAGATTGTGTGGCATGTATTAAATTCTTCTTCTAATTTTTGTTTTACTCTTTTAAGAAATGAGGCTTGGCGTATACAAACCCCACGGAGAACAGGTTTTTGAGCTTCCCATAGGGTCAGTGGGGATATATCAGGGGTCTCGCTATTGTCCAGGTAATCTTTTATAGCTATTTCTAGATCAGAGGAGTGTGATGAATGAGATAGGATTGAGTCATTAATATGCCATGTAGAATCTTGTGTTTTGGGTATTAAAGAAGTGAAAGTTGAACGTACAGCACAGTGGTCAGTCAATGTAAAAGGAATAATAGATGAAGAAAGGAGTTCAGGGGTCATGCCTATTGCAATCAAAATGTGATCAATACAGGAAAATGATTTATGGGGATGAGAATAAAAAGTAAATTGGCACCTAGCAGGATTGATTTCACGCCAAGAATCTAATAAAGAGTGATGTTGAAGAAGTTGTTGGAACTTACGAGATTGAGAACTAGATGCAATAGGAGTTGGGGATTTTTCTAAAAAAGGATAAAGGACTTGATTTGAATCTCCACAGATTAAAAGTGTGCCCGTTTTATGAGTATCAATTACCTGTAATAAAAGGGAGCGGAATGAGGATGGAGTTTAGTTAGGAGCATAGTAGGATACCACTGTGATTAGAAAATCTAATAGATATCCCGTGAGTCTAAGATAGCGACCTTCTGGGTCTTTGATCTCTGTCAGAAGGGAAAAGGGTGTAGTACGATGAAATGCTTTTAGCACCCCTGCTTGTTTCATTTTGGCAGAGGCTGTGAAAACTTGGGGATAAGCTGAACCAAAAGGGGGGAAGAGGGAAGGGGGAGGGAGAAGGGCTAAATAGATAAAACATAAATGTATGTTTATCTGAGGTTGTGGGGGTTAAAAGGGGGAACAGTATTATTTTAAATAAGTTTAGTCAGAATAAACTGAAGGTGGTAAATTACTTAGTGACCAAAGAAAGGCAAAGCCTTAAGATTCAATACACTTCAAGATGAGGAGTGAAAGTCATTCAGTCCATTGTGTCTACAGGATCTATAGCAGGAGAATTGAATAGACTTCTCTATTTTGTCTGCCTCTATCTTTTTCAGATTTGGAGGATTCTTGAGGGGAGCTGGATGTTGTGCATCGACGAGTAGTAGAGTAATATGGTATAAACGTAAGGGCGTAAACTTGGCCCCCAGCCTTCCACGCCTATGCCCAACCTCATAGGAGTATCTGTAAGTAGCATATAGAACCGGGCTCTACCCCCCCGGTTCTCCTTTCTCTTACCCTCCTCCATACTTACACAGATTGAATATACAATATTCACTATTTTAGATGTTTTCTAATATGGATGTTTTTTAATACTCATAGACACCTACCTCATACTTGCTCCTGAAGAGTGGCGTTCGCCATGAAACGCGTTGAGCCAATAGATGCCCTTACGTTTATACCATATTACTCTACTACTATATACATACCAATTGGACCTTACCAATCAACGATGACTATAATCATCTACTATGGAGACACACCTCAGTGAACTTGGCTATCTACATTATTTATGGCATGAACCAATTAAGTTGTTCTACTATGGGATTATGAGCCATTACTTGGCCCCCCCGTTGTCTATAATTGCATCAGCTTTTATCTTTATTCCTACTTTACATTCAAATTGGATATATTTTTTACCAACTAAGAATACAATGGATTGTTATTGAGACCTGCTATCTATGAAACTGCTTTCTACAATGTTTACAATATACAATGTTTACAATATAAAACTATTTTTGTATTTATGATACATTTTATGTATGATGTAAGACTCGGCTCTCTTAGATCTAGGTTGTTTATAGTACCAATATGGACCATGTTACAATATGTACCTTTTTTACTATCTTACATTATTAAATTATTTTATGCCAATTGATGTCATGTGATGCATCTACTTAACGTTTTTGGTTCTGCTCTATTTTTGGGTACCTGCCATATTCATGGTGGCGGTGTTGTCTCCTGGAGTGCATGTTTCATTTAAAGTCCCACCTTTTTTGTTCCTTGCCCAAATTATCGGGGATGGAGGCGCCTGGCTCTACACACCTCGCACCTCATTCAAAGTCCCACCCTCCTGTTTAGGTCTTTTAACCTTGATAGGTAAAGCGGATAGAAAATGGGAATCCCCATTGATAAGGGATCTGGGAAAGGTCAGCAAAAAGCTGATAAGGATGATCTTGAAAGATGAGGGAATCTTTTCCTCTAGCTGCAGCCATGAGTTGGTCTTTTGTGCGATAGAAGTGGAATTTCGCAATAATATCATGAGGGGGACCTTCAGGTTTGCGTGGTGTTAAAGCTCTGTGAATCCTATCCATCTCCAAACGATTGACCGGGATTGATAGTAGTCGTTCTTGGTAGAATGGAGGTCAACAATAGTCTCAGGTATTCCTCGTATACGAAGATTTGATCGACGTGCTCTATTTTCAAGGTCCTCTAAGCATGTTTGCAGAATAAAGTTTTCTTCCTTAAGAGTCTCTAATTCATTATCATGGGACAGTACATTTGTTTCCATGTCATCCACTCTGATTTCTAGGTCAAAAGTGCGCTGGCCTAACTCATGGATTTCTTTTGTGAGACTTTCAGTTATATAGTCTGAGGTCTGCTTTAAGGCTTTCTGTAACATGTTTTCTATTTGTCTCAAAATATTTGGATGTAGGGAATCTGTTTATTTTTCTTGTTAGGTGGCGCTGTATTCACAGATTCATTATAGGCATCCTGAGGTAATTGCAGTTGCTAAGCAGCATGAAATGTGCCTGTGTGTGAGAAAGGAGGCTGTGCCATTTTACAGGGACCTCTTGTCTGTGTATCCTTGGCACTCTTTAGTTTATTTTTACCTTGGGCGGTACCAAAGACCATTTTATTTATCCCAGGGTCACCGAGGAGGCTTATGGAAAAATTATTTTCAGTTTACCATGCCTTGCAGGTGTCTTTATCAGCCGAGGAGTCCCGAAAGATGTGGAGCTTCAGCTGGACATGTCTGTCGCCGGCGACTCCACCTCCTCCCCTTGTTATTTCTTTTTTGAATAATTTTACATTTACAGTCACTTTAAATAAACAAACAATGTGTAACACATTTCAAACTAATAGGAAAATAAGATAAAAAAAAACAGGAAACGTCATAAATAAAATAAGTTCATAACCAGTTTATAAAGCTCCGTGGCGGAGTTTGTGCATGCTGATGTCACACACTGCAGTCCAGGTCAGACAGAGGCATCTTTGTAAGTTTCCCAGCTGGTATCTGTATTTTATTTATGTATATGTTTTTATAATAAATGTTTTAATACTACACTTTGAAAGCCTCTCAGTATCCTGCATGTCTGCTGTGCTATTGAGTAGCATATTATCAGTGAGACAAGGAGGCAACCAAGGGATCGCAGTGTGAGAGCTGCCTAGGATTCAGCTATGGTGTAACTGGAGCAGGGCAAGATCCATCCAGGGATATCCAAGGATTGCTGTGAGAGAGCTGTCTTGGCTTCAGCTGTAGTGTAAACAGAGCAAGGGAAGATCCGTTCAGCCTGGGAATATTCCATGCACTGTTCACCTCTGCTTTTGAGGGTAAACTTTTGGTAAGCTTAAACACTGAAGCTGGGTTTACTTATATGCGGCTGCGGTTTGCAGTCTATAATCTGGTGCATTTCTGTTCACCAGTTCAGGTGCAAATTTTTCCCTGAATTCACACCTAAACTGAACCCAAAAACGCACAGGACGCTTTTCAAAAACGGCACTGCGGCCACCCCACACATGTGTGAACCGGCTGCATTGAAAGCCGGTCACATTCACATATTATGCGAATTGGATGTGGTTAAAAAACGCTTGGTGTTGGGTTCCACATCCTGCACCTTGCAAGGTTTGGATATCATGGTGTTTTGTTTTACTTTCTTTGGTGGAAGATTTGCTCCATCTGGATGGATTTACATTATGAACTGATTATGGACTTATTTCATTTATGAGACGGGTTTTTTTTTTTTCTTATTAGTTTGAGATTTGTTACACAGTGCGTATTTGTTTATTTAATCTTCTCATCATATATGTGATTTGTGGTTACTGTAATTTCACTTTGTTGGTAGACACTGCATTTGCCCCTGAGCTTCTACATGACAGTAATCCACTTATCAGTCTCATATTCCCAGTTTCCATAACTCATTTATAAGTTCCTGATAAAACAGGAAAATCATTCATAATCAGGTATCAAGCATTCTATCGATTCTAGCTAGCAGCAGCATCATACTGTACTTTGTCTGCTCTTTAAATAAAAAGAAAACAACCTAACTTTCTGCAAACATGAAGAACAATTCACCCAATATAGGTAAACACCTTGGCTGAAGTGGGTGGCGAAAGTATTTCTACAGTTAGGCTTCCACAGTATTTTTACCTAGAGGTGCTTAACTGTATTACATTCAATTTTACATATGAAAGCTGATCATATAAAATTAGGCTCTGAAAGTTAGACTGCATGCTGCATGCAGTGGAGTTTCAGCAATTTACAACATGTGTAATTCACTCCAATCATTCCCATAATAAAACCTGATTAGAGAATATCAGTATGCTGACAGTCTCCTATATATTGACAATTAAGGTGCAAGAACTGGAAGGCAGCAATTTTCCTCTCCCTGTGCTCATTAATTAATCACTGACCCATTCTATCAAAATTATTGCATGCTTGCCAGAACTCTGTTCCATACCGAGGATTCCCAGGAAAGTAGGCTCTCTGGTACTAAAATCATATTATTTTCAATAAAACCGGATAGGTTAACACTGAAAGCTTTTAGTGAACAGACAACATATTGCGAGTAGTTGTGATGGAATGGCTTACATTAACATAGACCTATGGAAGCAATTGTCACACAGAATGGAAGAGAATTGGATTAATGTATCAAGAGCTTCCTTTATTCCTTTCCATGTGTCCATTTATCAGTGAAATGCTGCCCTGGATGTTAGTAAAGAGATTTGCCTTGCTTTTACAGTACATTTCTACATCTTTGGTTAACTAAGAAATCAAACTACACAGATACAGCAAAAAAAAAGTATGTGGCATTGTATTCCACGCTACTGATTTTCTCTATGCATTTCTGCAGGTTGCCATTTAGCAAATTTCAACCTGTAGCTTTTTCCCTTTAGTTTTCAAAAGATTTACCCTCTTTGGGGTTGATTTACTAAACACAAATAGGGTGTGCACTTTGCAAGGGAATTTTCCCTTAGTTTAGCATAATTTTCGGTCATCACCAGTAGGAGGGATTAAGTTAAAATGTCTTGCATATCATCTGTCAGATGTAGGATGCTGTTAAGACTACACGTCCCTCAAACACTGAGGCCAGCAGCGCTGTGAGCATGAGTGGTAGTAGGGAGTAGGGTTTTCAACAGTGACAATACTAATAAACCCCTGCATCTACAGCAGGGGTGTCCAACCTGTGGCCCTCGGGTGGCATGCAGCCCCAGATGGCTGTGAATGTGGCCATATACAAAATCGTAAACTTACTTAAAAATTTAGATTTTTGGGAAATTTTTAGTAAAAATGCATTTACACTTCGCGAACAAATGCAAGAAAAATTTGACAGTGTCTCTTACTAGACTTTTATATGTTTTACCTTCCATCAAAGAAAAATATCCCACTCTTCACAATCACGCCTTATTCAGGTCATCAGCTTTCGGCAGCACCTTTATTTGTGAGCGACTAGGATGAAGCACACGACGGGCATAATTGTAACCAAAATATCCAATGACCACCTTGAGAATTCATTAAGAATTGCTACTACATCCATCCAACCAGATATTGATGAGTTAGTTTATCAAAAACAGTGTCAACTTTTGCACTGGTTTTGTGTTGCCCTCTTTTACTTTTATAATAACAAATATAAAAAAAATTCAGTTTTATTACTCAGGTGCATTATCTATATCAGTGTTTGTGTACCTGTGATCCGCCCAACTGTTTTTGCTCATCGGCTATCCTTATTGTTAGTGTACTTTATGTGCAGCCTAAGAAAATTCCTCTTCTTCCAATGTGGCCCAGAAAGGTCAAAAGGTTGGACACCCCTGATCTTCAGCAATGCAGTAAACCAACAACATGGAATTCAGCATTGTCATTGGCAGGTTCGCAGGGTATTTATATACACACACCCAAAAGATTTATTTAGTGTGGTATGACACCTTTTTATATTTTGCTTATAGTTGTACTTTAAAAGGTGCAAGTTTGTGGACTGCTATCAATAACTTTGCTGCACATACTGTATCAGAGCTTACACAATAAAAAGGATGTTCTTTCTGCCCCCATGTAAATTATTTAGGCCTGGAACTGGTTGTTCTAGCTCCATGCACTGTACAAGAGGAAGGGGAGAAGGTCACATGCTACCTGATACCCGAGTCGTGTATTTGATCGTGTATTTCCAGAAGATGCAGCTGACAAAATGGACAGTAGCAAATCACGGTGGAGGTAATTAATAATAGCAAAGAAAGCGAGTTATGAAGACGACCTGTTATTTTGCCCTGCAGAGCTCTTAAACGGGTCTGTGCATTGCAACCCTACTCCCAAACTCAAGAACAACTGGGCAAAATTGTAATGGACTCAAAATGAGGGCATTGCTGGAACCAAAGAACACTGGCCTGCATTTTCACAGGCTCAGATTCAATGGATTTAGTAGATGAGAGATCATCAAGGTTAATGGGCATTGAAGATACCTGTCAGGATGAAAATTTGGAATGCTCAGCAAGCAGGCTGATAAATGCTCAGCAAGTATGTTCTATGGGAAAGGGTGGGGGGGGGGGGGGGGTTCTAAACACAGGCACAGCCAAATTCACCTGGAATGTATTTCTAAAGGATCATTGTGTCTAGTGTACAGTCATCTGCACGTATCTGTGATGACATCCTCTTCCAACCAGAATTAACATGGATGTCTGGTACTACATATATACCAATCCCAATCATTCTTTAGGTTTTATCCCAATAATCTTAATGTGTACTCCAATCAAAATTCAGATTTTCATCCACAAACTGCCACTGAGCATTCCATATCTTTGTACTGGCAATCTGGTTATTTTGAGAACTCCTAAGCTTATGTATTTGTGATTCAAGAGAGGTAATCGCAAAAACACCTACTGCAGACTCTCAGGCTATTACTCAGATATAGAAATCCAGGTGTATTAATGAGCCAGCACTAAGATGCTTCTTTTTTATTTTAAGAACAAGCTTCTTACAGCTACCAGTAAGAAAAAAAACCTGTTCAGAAGTTTGAATCAGATTGATGATATATCAAGAAAAGCAAGAAAAAGCTTTTTGTGCCTATGCACACGTTTTTGTTTGTGTAAGAACTCCTTTTATCCACATACTGTACAAGTCAAAGGGAATGCAAAAGAAGCTTTATGCAACTTATAAGATCAACTGCTGCAAAAAAGGCACCTATGAAGAACTCATGGATCAATCCCAGAAATGTGTCAAACTGATCCCAAATGCAAGCTGCATTTACCCATCCACATAAGCCCATGCAGTGTTCTGTGGAGTCTATTTCCACTGGCTTACATGACATTTAAAGGGATACTAAGTAACCTGTCTGACATAAGGGGAACCTGTGCTTAGACTACAGGCATTGTTTTTTTTTCTTTTATTTTCTTAACAAGCAGCATAAGAGCTTTAAGACAAGCCATCCCTGACCCTTCTAGCTGGTACTGTGCAGAAAAGTATTCTAATGCCCTGTACACACGGTCGGATTTTCCGACGAAAAATGTGTGATAGGACCTTGTTGTCGGAAATTCCGACCGTGTGTAGGCTCCATCACACATTTTCCATCGGATTTTCCGACACACAAAGTTTGAGAGCAGGCTATAAAATTTTCCGACAACAAAATCCGTTGTCGGAATTTCCGATCGTGTGTACACAAATCCGACGCACAAAGTGCCACGCATGCTCAGAATAAATAAAGAGATGAAAGCTATTGGCTACTGCACCATTTATAGTCCCGACGTACGTGTTTTACGTCACCGCGTTCAGAATGATCGGATTTTCCGACAACTTTGTGTGACCGTGTGTATGCAAGACAAGTTTGACCCAACATCCGTCGGAAAAAATCCTAGGATTTTGTTGTCGGAATGTCCGATCAATGTCCGACCGCGTGTATGGTCACAGAATTCTATTTCATTTTACAACATCAGCAATGTAATTGCACAACAAACAACAGTTATATTTGACAATACAATATAAGCTTGAAAAATATCTTTTCATGTTGTGAGTGCTGCTAGAATGACTCCATAACTTCCTGGATTTTCTGCATGCTTTGCAGCTTTGGTTATACTCATTCCTTTGATTTACTTTCAACTTCTAAGGACTATAAATCCCATGGTACCTTGCTGCCTGCAAGCAGCGAGTCCTGCACTGACTCTGCCTCCTGAAACTCCTCCTCTTAGTGCCTCTTTAGGTCAGAAGGCAGGCTCTGTGAATTCTGTTACACAGCAGTGCCTACTCACCGAGCATAGTGACTACATGTCACAGAATTCAAGGAAGTAAATGTGTGAGGATCTTCACAAAGTAAGATTGTTCAGATTAATAGGAGTAGGATAGAAATAATTGAGATACAAAGTAGAAATAAATATATGATTTAAAATTTTGATCACAGATAAACTTTAAAAGTTACAAAAAACCTCTAAAGTCGGCTTCGGTCCATTTTCAAGTTGCTTAGAAACATGTATGTTTTTTTCACATTAGAGAGCTGAGAGGCTGACAATATTCTGGTGTAAGAGAAACTTTTGTGAACTTTGAAGATACATTTTTCCAAAATGCCTATAGTTACAGAGGTGAGCGAGCGCTTATCTATATTTCATGTATCTTTTTTTTAAACACTCTATTTAAGTGCACCACTACAAATCCTTTTTACCTTATACACACAACTACCAATAATTATTATTCTTGTATACATCATTACTTGGAATTGAGCAGTCTGTGGCCTTAATGTTATCCTGTACTTGCCTGTCCCCTTAGTACATGAGTGATGGCTGAAATGTGAATTTTATTATTTTAACCTAGTTTAATAAATTAAAAGTTAATAGAAAACACTATTAGGATATTGCATGTTTTTTGCCCTGAGTTACATTACCTGGATATAAGAAGACCATTAAGTGGAAAGTTGGAAAGAGTACTATATACCCCAGAGGGGAGGAGGCAAGATTTGATTTTTTTTTTAACATAAAGTCAGTGGAGTTGGGGTGAGAGCACAACTTAGGTGGTGTGTGACACAAGGTGAAGGAAGAGTTGGAGTGGTTTTGAAGACCAGGGTGTGAAAATATATGAGGGAAAGAGAAGCATGGGTCACATTGTATTTAAATATCAGTGGACCTTTTAATGGCACTAAGTTATACACAAAATGTTTTTTTGATTGAACTATGGTGTTTTGCAGGGCTGCTCAATCTGTGACCCTCCAGCTGTTGCAGGACTACAAGTCCCATGAGGCATTGTAAAGTTGACAGTTAAAAGCATGACAAAGGCAAATGCATGATGGGTCTTGTAGTTCTGCAAAAGCTGGAGAGCCACAGGTTGAGCACACATGGTGTATTGCACTGTTTTTTCACATATGTATTTTAGAAAGTCATGATGTATACAAGATTAAAGAGGAAGTAAACTTCCTCTGCTGACATTTACCTATAGGTAGGCCTATAATAAAGCTTACCTATAGGTAGTGTAAATATCTCCTAAATGTGTACCGTTTAGGAGATAATTACATTACATGCAGCCAGTGACATCACTGGCACATGCACTCTGAAGAAACGGCCACCGGTGCCGTTACTTCTGAGCCCTGTGTCGTGAACAGCGGCTCCTGCATGCATGCGCGGGAGTGACACCATTGCGGCTCCGGTCAGTCACAGAGCCGGAGCCCGCAAACTCAGAAGCAAGATGGGTGAAAATGAAAGTGGCTGCAGCGCTGACATCGTGTCGCTGGAACAGCTTGGTTTTAATATAAGTTTCACATAATGTGCTAGTATGCGATGCTTACTAGCACATTATGACTATCTTGCAGGAAGGATAAAAAATAAAAAATAAATAAAAACATCCAGCGGTATACAACCGCTTTAATTCTTATTGGTAATTGTATGTAGAAGGTAAAAAAGTATGTGTAGCACTGCACCTAAATAGAGTGTTTATATATTTAGAGATGTGTAGATCATATACAGTGGGTATAGATAAGAATCACCCCCTTTAAAATATTCACAATGTGTTGCTTTGCAGCCTGAAATTAAGACAGACAGTTTTTGTTTTATCCAGCTGTATTTACCCAGTACAGCTTATAACATCCAAATGAAAACTATAACACAAACATTTCAGAAAAAAAATAATTCAAAAACAGGATCACTGAAGTGGAAAAAGGATCACCTTTTTTGTGTCAGTATTTTGTTGAACCTCCTTTTGCTTTAATTACAGCCTTAAGTCTGTTGGGATATGTCTCTACTAACTTTGCACATCTAGACCTGCCCACTCTTCAGAACTGCTCAAGTTCAGTAAAATTGGATGGTGACCGTTTGTGGACTGCAGTCTTCAAGTCATTTCACAGATTTTCAATGGGGTTTAAGTCTGGGCTCTGACTAGGCCATGCAAGGACATTCACCTTTATCTCATTCAACCTTTTTTTCTGATAAGCTGGAGTTATATCTTTCACTTGTAAATACAGCTGCATAAAACAAAAACGGTGTCTGTCTTCATTTCAGGCTGCAAAGCAACAAAATGTGGTTATTTTAAATGGGGGTGATTATTTTCTATACCCACTGTAACAGTGCTAGCAGGATGCAGGAATAGAACCAGCAGGGCTGGGGAATCACATAATATTGAAAGTTCTTTTACTGCTTACTCAGGATATGTAAATACTTTAAAGTGAACATTTGTTCAGACTACAAACACTAAAGTGAAGCTATCTATTCCTAATATAGTCCTTTCTAACAGGACCAGTGCATAAAGGCTCTTTTTTTCTTCCTCTCTCAGGCCACTCTTTGCTAGCAATCCCTAGACAGCAGCTGTGAAACCCTGTATAAAAATTAACTTTACCTCCACAAGCCTGCCTAGATGCAATGATATTATCCTTGCTTTCCAGGCTGGCTGCAATATTTTATGACAGCTCACCATGCTATACAATGCACGTGAACTGTAAGCTAATAAACAAATAATAATTGTAGTTATGTTGGAAAGGAGGAATAAGTCACTGTATCTGGACAAACATACTACACAGGCACACGCTGCTGCTGTGAACATGACAAAGGTCAAATTAATATTTTATGTGTTTCCCCGTAAATAAGACCGGGTCTTATATTAATTTTGCCAACGAAAGACACAGTAGGGCTTATTTTTAGGGTAGGTCTTATCATGTAATGTGTATTTGCCAGTTCCTGTGCCCCCTGTCTTCTCTCCCTCTATCCCTCCCCGTCAGCTCAGGAGTCATTAGTATTTAGCAATATGAATTTAGGAACCCTCAGTGTGAACCGAGTTCAAGTGGTTGTAAAATCCTATAATCCACTCTAATACAGTATTATATCATGTACAATGTGTGTGTTTCTGTAATATTATTGTGGCAAATACCTTCGTTATAGTGCCTCTGGGCGCTTATGTGACCCGCCGGAGCTCTCTTATCCTCTCCGAGCACTGCAGAGGGAGGGGTCGAAATCCCTTGCTAACAGCAGGGAGAATAGGAGGAGAA
Source organism: Aquarana catesbeiana (assembly GCF_042186555.1). NCBI lineage: Eukaryota > Metazoa > Chordata > Amphibia > Anura > Ranidae > Aquarana > Aquarana catesbeiana. The sequence continues at coordinate 148,863,766 of NC_133331.1, read as the reverse complement.
CAGCCGGGGGTCAGGTGAGCGCCAAGGGGTGCTGTAACAAAGGTATTTGTCACAATATTATTACAGAAACACACATTGTACATTATATACTACTATAATAGAGTGGATTATAGGCTTTTACAACCACTAGGGCTTATTTTCAGGGTAGGGCTTATATTGCAGCCATCCTGGAAAATCACAGTAGGTCTTATTTTCAGGGTAGGTCGGGGAAACATGGTATACTGAGTTTCACAGATGCTATCCAGGGGGTGCTAGAGAGTTGTAAGAACAAAGTATAAACAAAAAAGGGTTTACAACAGCCTCTATGCACAGGTACTGTTAGAAGGGATAAAAAAAGAAATAGAAAAAGGAATAGCCAGAGCCACTTCAAGCACAGGTGCAACATTCTCAGGAAAAGTTCACCTACTGGTTTCACATTTCCTGGAACAGATCTCCAATTTGCAAATGTATATTACATTTTCAAAAACAGTTTATGCCTTGAGGCTCTGCTCTTGTTACTAGTCAAAAGTATAGCCTCCCACAGTGTTGTAGTTATAATGAACATTCTGTCCAAGGGGATAACCTACCTGTTTAAAAGTCAAAGGAGACACTAAAAAGACAGCACCTCAAGCTGTCAATGAAATCTATAAGAGAACAAAAATGTATGCAGAGAGGAGCATAGGTATCTCAATTATTTTGCTTTCCCTTCCCTTCCTAACATAACTCATATTTGAAAGCGTTACCTTAAAAGCGATCTGACTCAGCAGTCTTTTTAACATCAGAAATAATAAAAAAAAAACAGCCATGGGGAACAGACCTCAGAGATTAACAAGTACAAAACAGACCCTAGTGACTAGCACATTGAAGCAGGACAGATAAATTATCATGTCATTAGCCTGTGGCCTATCAACCCTGCAGAAACAGCACAATTACCAACACTTTCTATAACACTTTCCCAGATCGCTTCTGTCTAACTGCCAGTCTGTTCAGAGTACAAGCATATGGAGAGGAAATTAATGAACCAGGCAATTTAATATTAAAGTATAGACATTTTTCTGCACAAACACAAACTCAGAACCCCCCCCCCCCCACACAAAGTTCATGTTGCCAAGTGCACTAAAACCACAAAAATACTCAGTAAAATGCCAGGAAGAAATATTCAAGTTTCCTGCACATTTACTTTTATTGTACCAGTGGCAGCAGTCATATTGTTTCAGTGGTATGAAAAATAACACAATTCACAAATTTAATATAGAACCAGGATAGGTTAATCATGCGTTTAAGTAGTAGGGACATGGCAACAGTTTTCTTTAAAATTACACCACAATAAATACATAATATAAAGAAGTAAAAAAAAAAAGAAAGAGCCTAAATGTCCCAGTATACTTTGGAATGTGGAGCAGCTAAGCAGCAGAACTACAGAAAGAAAATTGCACCAACAACAGTCTATCCCAGCATTTCTTAATGATTCTGACACAGAAGAACACTTGAAATAATTTTCATGTCTCACACTATGTTCACACCTATGCGTTTTTAGTGCGTTTTGCAGTTTGGAGAAACACACTACAGTCCATTTAACATGGGTTCCTATAGTACTAGTTCACATCTATGCGTTTTGTGGCTGGTGCATTTTTTGAAAGGGGCTTGGACTTTTTTCCCCATGATTTGCGGCTAATAGACTTCAATGGAGCTGCACCAGAAACGCAAGTATTGCATTTTTGATGTGTTTTGCGTTTCTTATTTTACCACTGTATATAGCTGGTTGCTAAGCAGGGGGCCGGGAAGCCCGCCGTTGCGTCCTTAGCAACCGATGAGTCAACAGCTGTCAGCTTGGTTCCTCGATGAAAGCTTAATGTAAAAACAAAAAAAAACTGCCAACAAAAAAATTTGCAAAAAAAAAAAAAAAAACGGCATGGGGTTCCCCTCAAAATCTATACCAGACCCTTATCCAAGCATGCCGCCTGGCAGGTCAGGAAAGGGAGGGGACGAGCGGGCGCCCCCCCTTCTGAACCATACCAGACCGCATGCCCTCAACACGGGGGGATGGGTGCTTTGGGGCGGGGGGCTGCCCCCACCCTAAAGCACCTTGCCCCCATGTTGATAAGGACAAAGTCCTCTTCCCGACAACCCTAGTCGGTGGTTGTTGGGGTCTGTGGGCAGGGGGCTTATCGGCATCTGGAAGCCCCCTTTAATAAGGGGACCCCCAGATCCCGGCCCCCCACCCAATGTGAATGGGTATCGGGTACATCGTACCCCTACCCATTCACCAAAAAAGCAGTGAAAAGTAAAAAAAAAAACAAGAGACAGTTTTTGACAATTTCTTTATTAGTAAAATAGCTCAGAGCCGCCGTCTCTCCCGTTGTCGTCTCTCCCGATGTCCTCATCTTCTTCCGTCACCGTTTTCTCACCGAGCTGTCATCTCCCGGTGTCGTCATCTTCCATCTTCTCGCCACCTTCCCCTTCTTCTTCTTCCTCCTCACGTCGCCATCCTCTTCTTCCTTGCCGCCCCCGGTTACCCGCTAAAAACACAAAAAAAAGGTGGTCTTGTCGCAAAGCTGTCTTTCTCCGTTGTTATGTTCCCTGCTGTCCAGTGCCTCTTATATAGGCATGGGGCGTGGCCATCCAATGAAGTCGCCCCGAGAGCCCATCCCTTATGACATGCGACGTCACAAGGGGCAGGCTCTCTGGGCGATCTCATTGGATGGTCACCAGAATCCATACTAGACCCGAAGGGCCTGGTATGGACCTGGGGAGGGGAACCCCATGCCTTTTTTTTCGTAAATTTTTTTTTATTCAGCTTTCAGCAGGAACCCTGCTGACGACTCATCGGTTGCTAAGGAAGCAGCAGCGAGCTACCTGGCCCCCTCCTTAGCAACCAGCTTTATACAGTGGGTTTTACAGTGGGTTTAAAGAGAAGGAAAAAAAGTAAGCCGCAAAATGCATGAGAACTGCATGCAAAAACGCATAAAAAACACTGGTTTAAAAATGCAAAATGCACTGAAAAGCATTCCTGAAAAATGCATCAAACGCAGCCGCATAGGTGTGAACCTACATTTAGGGAACCTCTGGTTAATTACTATCACTACAGCTCACAGTGCATCAATAAGTTCTAGCTATAACAAAAACAAAACGCAGAAAACATGTCATACCCAACTTATTTTACACCCAGAGGAGATCATTTTTTAACACTTTTTTCTGTTCTAGAAGTCAAAATTATTTTCAGGAATAATCATTACAATAAATAATGGCTAGAAAAGAAACCTGGCCAGAAAAAACTGTAGCACCCCCTCACAAATTTCCCCTTATGTTGGTGGTCAGTGGAAAAAGTGCCCAATTAAACTGATGGTCTTTGTAGTGGTCCCTTACTTCAGTGGTCAGTTGGAGACGGGCCCACTAATATTAGTGATCAGCTGTAGAAGGACTCTGTTAAATTGTTGATTAGTGGAAAGTCTGCTCCCAATTTGCAAATAAAAAAGTCATTGACGGCAGTGGTTACTGAGAGAGAGGATTTGTTCACTGATCATTGAACCCTCACCATCCTCTAAAGAAACCCTAGTGTTTCTCAGAACCCCAGTTGAAAAGGGCTGGCCTTTGCTTTTACAAGTAGACAGAATTCTGCATCTTTACTCTTAAGGGTATGTACAACTAGGCAGCATAGGGCAAAAATATTACGTGAACTCAAAAACATCTTTGAATTGATACAATTAGAACTTGCGTGAAACCTGGCTAAAAATTGCGTGAATCTTGTGTAAAAACATTTATAAATAGACCACTAAATTATACAAACTAAATGACCCTAAATACATCACCCTCAACTGGACAAAATGGAAAGTTTCCACTCTCTCTCATTCCTCTAGCAAAGATGGGACTGGGAATATCCCCAGAAGGTGCCTGTCATACTACTTAAGGCAATTTTATCAGGTGAACAGAGCCCACAGATCATGAAATCTGAAAAAAGCACATACTGTATATCTGTAGTGTTTACTTATCTCTCTCCAAAGCTCTAAGTGTTGTTTCTCTCTGGTGCTTCGTTTCTCTGCTATCAGCATGAGTTACCTCTGAGAAGCTTTCCCAAAGCATAAGATACATTTGTAACGGGGGGAGGGAGCTTAGTACACATTTTGTCTATTCAAAACACAGCTCTGTATCCTTCCTTCACTCCTGTGTGCTGGAGAAAAGGGGGGGGGGGAGTGGTTTTCCTCCAATCAGCTTTCACACACTGTAACTGCAGCTCTCTGCCTCATCCTCTGATACTCACAGATGGAGAAGGTTTTTAACACGATTCTGCCCTTTGGAAGGGGTGTAGGGAACAGAAGACTGCTGATAAACAAGTAAAACTTATGTAGGAGGATTTGTTTCATCTCTGTGTATCATCTGATGCGAGTCGCTTCACTGGGTATATGTGAGAGTTTACAACCACTTTAAGTCAGGGGTAGGCAAATGCACAATTCACAAGCCAGTCATTGACTACAGGGAGCCAGATGGGTTTTTATGTAGATATGGAATGCTTCTGCTTATATCAAAACACATAACTCAAATACATTTGTTACCAGCAGGGGTACAGCTGTCTGCCTCCTGGGATTTGTTCAGCTATGATCTAATGCTTTGTGCATAAGTATTAAGAAATAGTAAATTTATCCCTTTTTAACATTTCTCATGATTTAAAAATCATAGTCTCTGTCAACAAATATTCAGAATGAATACATTTTGCGTTGCTACATCTTCAGGTGCACAACCCTTAGTCAAGCTATAGCCCTCAGATAAGAGCCGGATGTACAGGAAAAGTTTTTCCTTTGGAAGAAATGGCATTGACCGGATGTGGGCAACTACTGTACAGATACACTATAAGGTCACTCAGACATTTTGTCTATGGAAAAAAGAAGAAGGCCGATGGCACTAATTTATCTCTAGGGGAGCAAGAATGACTGGACGAAGATTTCAAAAATGTCTGATCAACTGGTCTCAAAGATAATGGTTGCCCAGATGTGATTCCTTGTATAGCCGTGGCCAAAAGTTTTGAGAATTACACAAACATTAATTTTCACAAAGTCTGCTGCCCCAGTTTTTATGACGCCAATTTGTTATGAAGAGTGATCAAATGAATTGCAATTAATTGTAAAGTCCCTCTTTGCCCTAAAAATGAACCCAATTCCATAAAAAACAATTTCCACTGCATTTGTAAAGAAGGCTTCAGGGCACCCAAGAAATACCAGCACCGTCTCCTACAGTTGATTTAGCTGTGGGATCGGGGCACCACCTGTGCAGCGCTTGCTCGGGAATAGCAGCAGGCAGGTGTGAGCGCATCTGCATGCACAGTGAGAAGACTTTTGGAGGATGGTCAGGTGTCAAGAAGGGCAGCAAAGAAGCCACTTCTCTCCAGGAAAAACATCAGAGACATACTGATATTCTGCAAAAGGTACAGGTATTGGACTGCTGAGGACTGGGGTAAAGTCATTTTCTCTGATGAATACCCTTTCTGATTGTTTGGGGCATCAGGATAAAGCCTTGTCCGGAGAAGAAAAGGCGAGTGCTACCATCAGTCCTGTGTCATACCAACAGTAAAGCATCCTGAGACCATTCAGGTGTGAGGTTGCTTATCAGCCAAGGGAGTGGGCTCATTCACAATTTTTCCTAAGAACACAGCCATGAATAAAGAATGATACAAAAACATCCTCTGAGAGCAACTTCTCCCAACCATCCAAGAACAGTTTGGTGAGGAACAATGCTTTTTCCAGCATAATGGAGCACCTTGCCATAAGAAAAAAGTAAAAACTAAGTAGCTTGAGGAACAAAACATCAAAATTTTGGGTCCATGGCCAGGAAACTCCTCAGACCTTAATCCCATTGAGAACTTGTAGTCAATACTCAAGAGGCGGGTGAACCCCCCCCCCCCTCACAAATTCTGACAAACTCCAAGCATTGATTATGCAAGAGTGGGCTTCCATCAGTCAGGATGTGGCCCAGAAGTTTATTGACAGCATGCCAGGGCGAATTGAGGAGGTCTTGAAAAAGAAGGGTCAATGCTGCAAATGTTGACTCTTTGCAAAAACTTAATGTAATTGTCAATAAAAGCCTTTGACACTTCTGGAATGCTTGTAATTATACTTCAGTATACCATAGTAACATCTGAAAAAAAGACTGAAACACTGAAGCAGCAGACTTTGTGAAAATAATTATTTGTGTCATTCGCAAAACTTTTGGCCATGGCTGTACTATAGACCAGAACATAGTTCAGCTGATTTTACTAAACTCATGAACAAACAGACTGCTCATACATTATGTTTTGCTTTCCAATTCAGTTACACAAAGACATGATTCATACCAATGAGATTACCAGCTCCAACATAGCAAATTAAATTTACTGTATAGCCAACAAGCATGTATGGTGAGGAACTGTGAGAGTGCCATCATCTCAGACTAAAAAAAAAGGAAATACCCTCCAGCAATTTGGGGACTATTATAGGCACTTCAGACAAGGAAAGCTCCAGAAACAAAACATGTAAAACAGTATAAAATGTTATTGTATATCAGTATAAAAACATTGTTTAAAAAGAGAGTTTGACTTGTATATATGTGTATATTGGCAGCTCACACATAAGGCTGCCAAGACCTTAGACATACAACAAACAGAAGATGAGACATCCAGCGCATTTCAAAAATATAGGTTTACAATCTTCTTCAGGGAAGTCTGAACTGCCTATAATAGTCCCCAAATTGCTGGAGGGTATTTTCCTTTTTGAAATTTATAGCCAAGAAATTATTTTGCAGAGAATCAAAGAACAATTCCAATAAATGAAAATAACCATTGACCTGCTAATACCAGCAGTACAACTGCAAAAATCAGACTACTTTTACCTTTATCTAACTTGCAGGCAATGAAATACAGTCAGATTCCATGAAAATTATAGTTGTGCTTCTAACTGGACTGTGGCCTCTACTCATGGGATTCTGCACCAGGCAACTTCCCATATCTCGCTGTGGGAAACAGCAAGGAGAATTCGCTGGGATCGAGCATACATAACCTGGACATTCATATGGCTTTGCAAGAGGAGTTCTCAGAAAACTATATTATTGATATTGAAATTTTCTTTCCAATTATTTTTATTAGTTACAGTATATTCCAGAAGGAATAAAATCTATTACATATATCTCAGAGAAAATAATTCAGTTGTTTTTAGTGGGTCCTCACTATTTTCACTATTTTCTGTGTATGGGATACTGAAGGAAGACATTTGGGTAACTACAATAATAAAGGCACACTTTACTTGAAGTAGGCACAGCCCAGAAACAAAACCTGATGTAGGTACAGCAATGTGCAATGAAAAGATTTCAAGTTAGTGACTGATTATAATTAGCGAAAATTCTCAAGACAATATGCATTATTTGCCAATCAGTCACCACAACATTTACATGACAAATATGTTGCTTGTATTTAACTGTATGAATAAATAAACCAAATGCACCACAAAATATGCATCAGGTACAATTTTCTAGTCGTTTTGCTGTTGGTGGAAAGCTGATGTTTATTAATAAATGCTAGTCTTATTTAAATAGCTTAAAGGAAATTTTCTTTTTCGAAGAGAAGACATGCAGCAGTCTTAATTGCACATCAGAGACTTATAAAAGAACACAGACAAGCAGTAGAAGATCTGGACAGTCAATCAGATTTACTTTCAATTATGTGGAGAAAAGTGGGTCACTAATGAAATCCAGTTGTTGTGGAAACTACAGATAAGGTTCAGTTTGTATTGCAGTACATGTTCATACATACGTACAGCTAGTCCTTCCTATATACCAACAGTTAAAAATCTATATTATCATGGCACATGAATTAAGTATGTGTTTATAGATAAATGTATGCCTTGCATCACTACCAAATGAATAACGAATATATATATATATATATATATATATATATATATATATATATTATAAAAACAAAACATCACTCCGGTTAAAATTAAGTAGATTAGAGGCACTGGAACTATCACAAACCGACATCCAATTCGCATAAGTGTGAACCCAGCCTCACAGAAGTGGGCCTTTTTTCGTGGGGCCAAATATGTGTGTACCTGTGTTTGTGCAGGAAGCACGCTGCATAGTGCGCTCCCAGTGCCAGAACAAAGTTGTCACCAACTGCTTGGGTCTTGCACTAATGATCAGGAGTCAGGAGGAACGCAAGAAGTAAGAGAATTTATTTTAGGTTGTTTTTTGGTGCAGGGGTATGGTAATAGCAAGAAATATACAGTTACATAAAAAAAATCCTTTATTTTGACAACTGGGATTCCTTTTTATTGCGCAATAATGTATTTTCTGGATGTACATGCATTTTAACGTTTTGTTTAAAAATGTATATTGGATTTCACACTTGCTCACATGTGGAGCGTTTCCTTATGTTTCCTTTGAGTGTTCTAGGAAGGTTGGAGACTGACGGACAATATACAGTGACATTGATATCTTGGGCCAATCCGCATACCTAGGAGAGTGTGTTAAAGATTCAGCTAGTGTATGACCATTGATGCCACATGCTTTCTATGACTACTCTGTATTAGAGAGTCATAGATTTCTGGTAAGCCTGCATTTATGCCCTGTGGTGGTGGAAATTCTTTTCAGTGTTGGTCTACTATTTGAATTTTGAGCATGCTGAGCTCACAGTTTTTATTTTTTGGGACAAGTTGGTCTATTTATCCAACTTGTACACCAAAGCAGACTTTTTACTAGTGGGCTTTACATTACTATTTTTCTCATATATGATTTTTATGTATTAGCGTATCTATGATAAATATCTCATAGTGTGTTTGCAGCTATTTTTTTTGGATCATTTGTAACAATAGTGCTGTTTATTTTTAATGTTATCTATTACCTTTACTAATTAATGGACCTGCTATCAGCGCTCTGTAAACTGTATTAAAGCGGAATTCCACCCAAAAGTGGAACTTCCACTTATTTGATTCCTCCCCCGTCCGATGCTAAATTTGGCACCTTTCGGGGGGGGGGAGTGGATACCTGTCTTTGATAGGTATTCTGTCCCCACTTCTGGGAAACTGGGCCGTGGCAAAGTATGTCACAGCTCGGTTCCCCTCCTACTCTTCTCCCGGGCCAATGAGAGAGCGTAGCGCGCTTTGTGCATGCGCAGTAGGGACCCGGTCATGAAGCCAAAAGGCTACACTGCAGAGTTTCCTTACCGGCAATGGCGGCAGCAGCACCTGACAGGTGATGGAAACATCAGCTGCGGTGCTGACATCGCTGGACTCCAGGACAGGTAAGTGTCCTAATGTTAAAAGTCAACAGCTACAGTATGTGTAGCTGCTGACTTTTAATTTTTAAATGGGCGGGTGGACCTATGCTTTAAGCATACAGGGTACAAGGACTTCCCATCTGATGCTGAAATAAAATTGAGTCAATCTGAGCATTGCTCAGGCACCCACAGTAAGCCTTGTATTTTTATGAATAAATATAAGGCTTCCTCTGATTGGCTAAGTTGGTGACGTAGGTGGATGACGTCATGATCTCCACATCAGCCAATCAGAGGAAGCCTTGCATTCCTTATTAAAAATACAAGGCTTCCTATGAATGGCTGAGAAGCACTCATCCCAACTCGATTTTTTTCTGGCAGTAGACTTCATACAAAAGATTTTACTGCAATCATTTATCTAGTCTTGTAGTGTTTTCTTTTCCCTTTTTAAGTTTAAGACATTTTCTATATATGTTTTGGTGCAAAACTTTTATTAATAAAAATGTTTGAAATGGAAAAATTGCTTTCAGGAAAATGTTACCCAAATAACTTAAAATGTGTTCTACCTGACAATTCACTTTAGTCTATTACCATTATAGTTCAACCAATAAAATATTTTAGATTTGTTGAAAATTTTTACTGATTGGGTACAAATTAGTACATGAAAACTGTGTGAAAGAGCTGCCAGGGCAGGTGGAAATCATCAGCTTTATCATTCTGTACTTAGTGAGATGTAGCAATTACTCATGTCTCCTGGATGTTTTAAAAGGTCACAGGCAACTCAGAAATGTCACGTCAGTAGAAAATGACTTTTCATGCACAGCTTTTTTCATTAAGTACCACCAAAATGACAGATGTTATCTGTATCTCAATGTTAAATGTAACAAGTCAAGCATACAAATTTTACTCCAAAATCAAACACAAGGTAGTGAAGATGTCCACACATGTCATAAAAGAAGGTAGGCAAGGACATTTTAGACCTAACATATGATAAGAAAACCTTAGGTGTAGTCAGTCAATAGCAGATCAGCAACTACTGAGGTCCAATTACAAGGATGGTAACTGTCACACAAAGATCACCTTTATCAAGTATGAGGTTCCCATATGGCCACTTCTAACATCCTATATGCAATATTTTGTATTATGGATATTTGTTTTAGCTGACTGACAAATGAAAACAGGACAGTTACCTGTTGCCTGTAACAAATTTTGTAACATTGATTGCACTGCTGTTGCCTTTCCATTTCTCCGTTTTTTTTTTTTTTTTTTTATAATAGCTAAGGCCAGCTCAAGCTAAAATGATCTACTTCTGTTGTAACCCTCTCCATATAAAAAATGCCACATAAAACAAAATACTAGTAGAAAAAATAAATAAATACTTGCCTTACACACATTTACTTCATGCTGCCCCAATTTATAACCTTTTATTTAAATTAAAGGCTCATCTTTGCTTTCTGCTTCCATCCAGTTCTCTTAGAAACATTATTCACAAAAAAAAATGCAGGTTGAATTTCAAATGATATGCAACTCCCCTCCTATACACCCCCCCCCCCCCCCCAATCCTCCCACTAGTTTCATATGAGCTTGCCATAGGTTCAAGTGTTTAAAAACAAAATTCTCTTCCTGACTTCCTGTTAGAGGGTGACTACAACCGCTCTCCATGGTCACATTGTATGTAGAGACCTAGCCACCATCTCTTACTTGCTCCCGAGATGGACCAGGGACTTTGGACCAGGGTATTTCTAGCATACATAGAGCAGTGCATATGACCAAAATGAATGTAGGCTGCCTGTTCCAAGCAAACTAAAGTAGGGGGGAAAAAAAATGTTGGGAAAAAGGTGGTCGGGAGCTCATGGAGGATTTTACAAGGAGGCAAAAAAAAAAACCACAGTAAGAAACGATTTCATGAATGAAGATGACAGGACCATCAAGTAGTGGATGTGTATATTTTCTTTTTGAAGAATAGGGAAATTGTTTTGTGTCACTAACCATTTTGTCAGTCCCTGACCTGGGATCAGGTATGCAAACAGTGAGATAAGAACTCTTGTCCACTTGTCCTGCTTCGGTAACCAAGTAGAGAAGCAACCTCTGAAGGAAATGTGCCATGGCCATGCAGGTATATCATGCAGGGCAGATTTAATATAAAGTAAAATAGCTCCCTCTAATGAACAAGTTATCTTTCCCTTGAACCTTTCCTCTTGTTAAAAGTAACACTTTTTTTTAATGCTGTCAAAGGATGATCTGTTTTTTGGCTGTACAGAGTTACACAGCTGTGCCCAAGTGAAGCTCTGCTCAGTTTATTATACACTAATATTTAAGAGTTATGATCTTAATTGGAAGGGACAAACAGCAAGGCTTTCATTTGTATTCCACATAGTCATTATGGAAGCATTAAATACAGAACTATTCATTTGGTCCTCATTTACAAATTACCTGCCTTTATCTAGGTATTGCTTTGAATAGTTGTGCTCTTCTTCACAGACCTGCATGAATTTAATTCCTATCCAATTCACCAAGTTATATTTTGAAGAGTTCTTCCCAGCTTAATGGAATCTAAATAACCAAGATGCAATTAACATATGCTGGCTATATACTCGGAGATACTCACAATGCATACAACAGATCCAATAGAGGATCAACCCAAGATTCATTAAATGAAAAGGCATAAGACGGAAGCAGAGAAGCGTAGCCCAAAACTGAGGGAAAACATACATTTAAAAAAAGGTAATGTAACTCTAAAATGTGGAGATTATTTTCTGGTGGTCTTTGTGTTGTACCTGGTTGGCATTTACAAAGGTTTTGGACACACAAATCTTTTAGCATACTGATAAATGTGTCACTAATTGATTTAATCATAAAAAAATGCACAAAAAAGAAGAATTGCCTGGAGTAGATACCTACTCAATACCTACTACCGATGTCCAGAGAATATTTCCACAATGTCCTCAGGTGTCTGAAAAGAAATAACATTTTTGGGAGCTTAATTTCTCAGGAGCACAAGACCTTATATCAAACAGGGGTGCATGTGCGTGCTGTTTACTAAAGTGCAGCAAACCCTGCACACCATCAAGGGTAGGGAGATTAATTAAAGCGGCTCTAAAGGCAGAAGTTTTTTTACCTTAATGCATTCTCTGCATTAAGGTAAAAATACTTTCACTGTCTGTGCCTCTCACCGTCCCCTCCCAAACACTTAGCTGACACCATTCTTGATCCAGTGCTGTCCCTCCAGAAGATCTGCTCTGTCCTCTTACTGCATTCACAGGCTTTACTGAGAGCAGTGGGGACCAATGGCTGCTGTCAGTCGAATCCTGTGAGGAGTAAGCGGGGGGCAGGGCCAAGCCGCACTGTGTGCATCTATGGACACACATTGCCCAGCTCGGGAGTGTACCTGCACAAGTGCCCCCATAGCAAGTGGCTTGCTATGGTGGCACTAGAAGAGGAGGCGCAGACAATGCAGGCAGGGGACCCCAGAAGAGGAAGTTCAGGGCCGCTCTCTGCAATACCATTTCACACAGCAAATAAGTATAACATGTTTATTATTTTAATTAAAAAAAGCTTTACAATCACTTTAAGACTGTCCATAAACACCTCAAACAAAGCAAACAAATTGACTTAGTGAACTGTTAGGAAGATTGATAATGGACATTTCAGATAGCCAGGTGCATTTAATTTGCCACAGAGAGATTTTCCAACCTGCTAGCTATCAAGACTTGCATTTCAGTATCAATGGCAAAAACCACAAAAAGCCTTACACCAGGAGGGTGGTCGGTTTACAGCGCTACACTCTGAATTGAACATAAAAGAAACAAAAAGCTATGTATGACATAAATATAACCACAAATTATAAATGTAAATATAAATACAGCAATCAAAAAATAATGTAATCTACTGCACAGGTAGCCCAACACCCAGACACGCAACTACTGCTGCTGCCTTAATCAGGAAGAGGGAACTCCACCTGAAGACTAAAGCAAGGGAAGGGAGAAAGCAGCACAGACCTCTGGTGTCTTAAAAGGATCAAAGGGCTTCATTAAAAACAACATATTATGTACTCACAAAATAAAATGTGAAAGACGCATATAATCCATGAGAAAGAGCCCACTTAACACACAACACAGTCATAAGGAAAGGATGGATGAGCAGCCACAGTGTCTGGATCACTGTGTGGCAAGCTGACAGGTGAAGAGCTGGGTTGGATGTCAGAAATCTCTGCTGCTCTTGTTCGGCTCGCTCAATCCCAAGGATAGCTCTCAGTAGAAGATGGTCTACTGTAAAAGTAGGACGCGTTTCAAGGACTCCTCCTCTTCTTCAGATAACCCCCACGAGCTACCCACTCTCATATAAACAGACCCCCACAAACTCCGAAGCAAGGGGTGGGGGCAGCAAGACAGACTGACAGCGTGCTGGGTGGAAGGAAAACTATGGATGGAATAACACCTCTGATACAAAGTGATCAGGGAAGCAAAATAATCCAAATTTTAATCACATGTGCAAAAATCACACTATCACACATGCTTGTTCAAATGTGTTACTGATGGAAAACCAAGCAAAGTCAATGTCAAAAAAAGAAAAAATGGACAAAAAAAGGAATAAAATAATAATAATAATAATAATAATAAAGATGATAATAGAAAATAAACACAACAAGCTATGTAAACTTAAAAAAAAGTGTGTATAACTGGATTTGTAAAGGAATAAAATACAAACGCAATAGAAATCAAATAGAAAAATGCAGGTAAGAGGGAAAATATTCTACTGTAATTGTAAATTGTAATTTTTCGATTTTATCCTTTTCATTACATACAAAGGAGTGGGGGTATTGTAGCACTACACCACAGACACCAGAAATCTGCATATATCTTATATTCTAGGGTATAATACCTGGTGACAGCAGCTGCTTAGGAATTGCCTGGTGTTCCATAGTGCAGAAGTTGATTATATTCAATAACTAAAGTTGGAAATACAAAACATGTTTTCTTGATTGGATCTTCAAAAAGGACATTTAGTCTTAGTTTGAGGAGACTCACATAATGTCTCCTCAAACTAAGACTACACATAATCCTGTGTAAAAACAAATCTAAAAAATTATATTATACACATACACACACATACATACACACACAAGGGTATCAAGCGAATTAACTGGGGATAAAAAAAAAAAAAACTTCTATGCTAAAACTGGAGCGCCAGGTGGTTATAATAATGGAATAAACCTTGAGAGATATTTTGAAAACATGGGCGCCTGTGGTAATCTAAGGATATATGGGCATACAAAAATCCACGTGCATGAAAACTAGGCCCCGTGGATGTGAATCTCAGGAGTGGTCCTTTGAGGTAGGTGATAGCCAAGAAGCCCCAAGGTGGTTGGGTTTAGCAAGGAATTAGGGATTAATTAGGGATTATTCTTAATACGTACATCAATACAGTGCTTTGAAAAAGTATTCATACCACTTGAAATGTTCCACATTTTGTCATGTTACAACCAAAAATGGAAATGTGTTTTATTGCGATTTTATGTGATAGATCAACACAAACTGGCACATAATTGTGAAGTGGAAGGAAAATGATAAATGGTTTTCAAACTTTATTACAAATAAATATCTGAAAAGTGTGGCGTGCATTTGTATTCAGCCCCCTTCACTTTGATACCCCTAACTAAAATCTAGTAGAACCAATTGCCTTTAGAACTCACCTAATTAGTAAATAGAGTCCACCTGTGTGTGATTTAATCTCAGTATAAATACAGCTGTTCTTTGAAGCCCTTAGAGGTTTGTTAGAGAACCTTAGTGAACAAACAGCATCACGAAGGCCAAGGAACACCAGACAGGTCAGGGATAAAGTTGTGGTGAAGTTTAAAGCAGGGTTACGTTATAAAAAAATATTCCAAGCTTTGAACATCTCACGGAGCACTGTTCAATCCAACATCCAAAAATGGAAAGAGTATGCAAAACGCTATGTGTGGTGGAAAACGAACACTGCACATCACCCTGAACACATCATCTTCACCATGAAACACGGTGGGGCCAGCATCATGTTGTGGGGATGCTTTTCTTCAGCAGGGACAGGGAAGTTGGTCAGAGTTTATGGGAAGATGAATGGAACCAACTACAGGGCAATCTTAGAAGAAAACCTGCTAGAGTCCGCAAAAGACTTGAGACTAAGGCGGAGGTTCACCTTACAGTAGGACAACCACCCTAAACATACAGCCAGAGCTACAATGGAATGGTTTAGATCAGGGATATGCAATTAGCGGACCTCCAGCTGTTGCAGAACTATAAGTCCTAAGAGGCATAGAACATGACACCCAGAGGCCGAGGCATGATGGGACTTGTAGTTTTGCAACAGCTAGAGGTCCGCTAATTGCATTTATATTTATTTGTAAAACATGTTGAAAATCATTTATCATTTTCCTTCCACTTCACAATTATGTGCCACTTTGAGTTGGTCTATCACATAAAATCCCAATAAAATACATTTATGTTTTTGTAACATGACAAAATGTGCAACATTTCAAAGGGTATGAATACATTTTCAAGGCACTGTAAATGAAAGAATAGTGGAGACATCTAGCTCTTTGTTCAGACCCTTTGGAGAAAGATAATTCAACTTAAAGATCCAGAATGTCTCCCTAGAACAGAGCCAACCCAGCTCTTCACCTGTCAGCTGACCACACAGTGATCCAGACACTGTGGCTGCTCATCCATCCTTTCCTTGTGACTGTGTTGTGTGTTAAGTGGGCTCTTTCTCATGGACTATATGAGCTCTTTCACATTTTAATTTGTGAGTACATAATATGTTGTTTTCAATAAAGCCCTTTGATCCTTTTACTACACCAGAGGTCCGCGCTGTTTTCTCCCTCCCTTGCATTTCGTGTTACAACTCACCTTTTAACACATGCACAGCACTGCATGGTAAAATGCCATATATGTGTCTTGCCATTCATTCTGAACGCTATACCAAAATATACAGTAGACCTAAACATAACTGTGCTGTGCTATACAGATACCATAAATAGTGCAGGTGTTTTTTTCCATACCATGGGTTGAATGAGCTGCCCTAACACAACACAGGTAAAAGCGCATGAGTTAACACATGCAAGGGTGTGAAGGGGCCCGTTGTTTCGGAAAACACTGAGGTGAACATAATCAGCATTATTGGAGTCAAGAAAGCGAAAATGTAGAGTTATGTCGCAAGACATTTTAACACATTTAAAATGCAGTGCTTATTTGGATTATTATCAAGCGCTGGCAAATTGACAGCGCTATATAAGTACCTGCAATAACTAAACATAAATTATTAACTTGCAGTTAATATTTAAATATAAAAACAAATATGTCCATGAAGTTGGCTTTCCATTTTTCGTATACACTGGGCTTTTCAAGCTACATCAAGCAGATACCTCAGATGACCTTTTCATAAAATTTATAGGCCTACTGTTACTTTAACCGTAATACACATGATGAATGCAGTGAGCTTTCTAGTCACTGTTTATAAGTCTAAATATTAGCAGACAATCCCATTGAAAAATGATACACCTGAGATCCACGTTCAGCTAAACAGTAAAAGAAAAAAAGAAAGCCTTAAAATCCAACCTTTCCTTGATATCCGTCTGCATACCTAATGATTTCACACTTATAAAACAAGTTGGTAAGAGCTAGTTCAACATTTCTCAACTGCAATTCAATACCAAATCTTTATTTAGCCCAACTGTGTCTTTGCTTCTGACATTTATTACATTTAAGATGCATTTCATTTTTATAACACTCATCCTGCCAGATGGTGAACTCCTTCAAGGTACTAAGTTGCTGAATAAAGTAAATAGGAAATGCAATCAAGTTAAATGAAGTGCATGCTCACCCATTCTGTGCCACCTACGCTGCCGCCTAAAACGGCCAGAGAAAGATTTATCCTTCACTGGATATTTGTATTCAAATCAATGTGCTGATTCCAAATGCATGGGCTAAATGTAGATTACAGGAATAGGCTATATTATTATTACTTTATTCTATTATACATTCATGAATTCTCATAAAAGCTTTACATGATAATGGGAGGATTATAAAATATTGAAATGGCCCATTCTATAGACACAGACTCTCAAGTGTATAGTTTATAAAAGACAAACTAAAAAGAAAAAAATTAGCCTTTTCAAAATCTTACTAAGAAACTGTATAATTAGCAGATTTGAAAAAAATAACTCATGTCCTCCTTGAAAAACTCCAACTACTCTAGAACTTGTCAATGAGTGCTTCAATATCTGAACAGTATTATGTGACGGTGTAATGAAATGATCAGTTTGGTCTGCTCATAGATAGACAGATACCTTTCAAAGCCTAGTAGGCACTGATGTATTTGTTTATACTTAAAATGGAACTCCAGTTGTGTTTTTAACATGTAGCACATTAAATAAATGTTGCTCCTGTCCAGGATCCCACATCACTCCTCATCCGAGTGGAGTGACAGCCAGCATTATTCCACCAACTTCCCGTAAGACCAGGCTGTCATGGGATAGCGATTATAGAGTGGGTGTGGCGCTGCTTATGGGAATGTTTGACCATTCTTCCAGAAGTGCATTTGTAAGGTCAGGCATTGATGTGGATGAGAAGGCTTGGCTCGCAGTCTGCACTCTAATTCATCCCAAAGGTGTTCTATCGGGTTGAGGTCAGGACTCTGTGCAGGCCAGTCAAGTTCCTCCACCCCAAACCCTTGCTTTGTGCACTGGTCCAAATCATGCTGTTTTTCAGGGGTTGGGATGGCCCCATAGTTCAAGTGAAGGGAACTCTTAGGGTGTCAGCAAATTGAGACATTTTGGACAATTACATGCTCCTAACTTTGTGGAAACAGTTCGGGGATGGCCACTTCCTGTTCCATCATGACTGCACATGAGTACACAAAGCAAGGTTCATAAAGACATGGATGAGCAAGTTTAGGGTGGAGGAACTTGATTGGCCTGCTCAGAGTCCTGACCTCAACCCGATAGAATACGTTTGGGATGAATTAGAGCGGAGACTGTGAGCCAGGCCTTCTTGTCCACATCAGTGCCTGACCTCACAAATGGAAGAAAACAAGTCAAACATTCCCATAAGCAGTGCCACACCTACTCTATAATTATAATCCCTACCCCAAGGGGTGTGTCCATGACAGCCTGGTCTTATGGGAAATTGGTGGAACGTGCTTCTGGAAGAATGGTCAAACATTCTCATAGACACACTCCTAAAACTTGTAAACAGCCTTCCCAGAAGAGTTGAAGCTGTTATAGCTGCAAAGGGTGGGCCAACTCAATATTGAACCCTACGGACCAAGACTGGGATGCCATTAAAATTCATGTGCGTGTAAAGGCATGCATCCCAATACGTTTGGTAATATAGTGTATATGTTGCCAAAATGATATGAACTTAAGTGCCAGCTGTGGGTTCAATATACATTTATGATGCAATGAGATAAAACTGTCAAAAACAAAAGTCATAAGATAGTGCAAAGAAAACATTAAAGTGCTGTAATTCAGAAGTCCATTGGTTATTCAGCAAAAAGTGACATGTGCTATGATTATTAGTCCTTGATATGGTGCTGCAAGGGATCACTTGAATATAGTGCTGCAAAATATCACAAAAAAACGGTGTCTCCACAAGTGCTCCCCCTCTTTTGCTTCACACACCAAAAAACTCTCCCCACCAGGGGGTAACCAGCATTTACAGCACCAATGGCTGCATATATCAAGCGGATGACTATTTCTCTTTTCTCCTTACTTTCACTGCCCCAGCAATCTCATATATATGCAAAGATAATAAAAACAAGCTCCATAGCGCAGCGCTGTTTAACTAATTTATTAAAAGTGAGTAGTAATGCACTTACATGGGTAAAATGAATACAAGCAGTTTGCAAGCATAAGAACCAGGAAGTCTGGGATGCGATTCGCTCCACGGACCCAAAACGGGAAGTGATGCATAGACGCTGTAGCTCCGCCCTATGTATTTTTTCACAACGACATCATCAGGAGTGCCCCTATGCTGTGGGTTATTATTATTACCGCCACTGACACAAAAGTTTAGGGTTATTTTATTCCAACAACTTCAGGTGTGCCTGCAATACGCTGCAAAAAAAGCAGCAGGGCCAACATTTTTTGGGCACTGAGATGAGTTATAACCTATTCATATTGAATGGGCTGCCTAACTTGACGTAATTCACCTCACATTAATGCATGAACATACACTGATATTGTGTGGCCCTCTGGTCCTTGCACAGCCATGCTGTTTTTGAATTGTGACAGCGGGTGTGGAGGGAGGATTTCCTGCTCTGTTACTGGGGGGTGCGGACAATACTAAGCTACGCAGGGAAATGGCTTCTCCGCAGGATGTGGAAACCTTGCAAGAAGACCTGAACAGATTAATCGGGTGGGCAACTACATAGCAAATGAGGTGTAATGTGGAAAAATGTAAAATAATGCATTTAGGTGGCAAAAACATGAATGTAATCTACTCACTAGGGGAGAACCTCTGGGGAAATCTAGGATAGAAAAGGACCTAGTAGATGAAAGGCTCAGCAAGCAACGACAAGCTGCTGCAAGCAAAGCCAATAGAATATTGGCATGCATTAAAAAGGGAATTAATTCCAGAGATAAAATGATAATTCTCCCACTCTACAAGACTCTGGTCTGGCCGCACCTGGAGTATACTCAAAAGAAAACAATTGATAAAAGAACCAAAAAACTCTGCGGTTAAATATTATTAGGACAGACTGAAGGTGGAATTAACCACGTCTGTATAAGTTAAAGATAATTGCTAACACCGACCGTATGTGGGTGTGTTCCTCTGAATTCAAATGGCATATGACAAAAAACAGGAGAGAAAAGAGAATTCTTCAATGAGGAACGCGCAATAATCAATATTATGAATATAAATGCTAATTTTATTGAAAAAATCACAATAATCACCAATCCAGAAATATACTGTAAAAACAGGTACCATCACCAATTAAAAAAGACAACATTGTCATGGACAGACGCAGATGGCCACCTCTCACAGCCAAACTCTCACACCAGGCAATTAAACTTCATACAGAAATTGTGCATGAATGGTTACAACAATGAATATATATGCACTACTATGCTGAAAGTCCTTAATGATCAGGAGAGGGCAGCAGGTTGAGGCAGATGAATATTGCTTGGGTGGTGGGGGAGTGTAAAGACCGACCTGGTTATCAAAGTGAAAAACTCCTGAGATCAGGAGACCCAGAGCGGGGAAGGAGGGGAGGTACGGGAAGTGTGGAGGGTCTATGGTAGGAAGACCACCAGCAGCGGGACCCAGGGCTGTTTCAACAGCAACTATGGTGCGTATACACGCCTGTGTATTAAATGTCTCTCTAGGGCTGTAGTGGCTCAAAGTGTTGGAGGCCAAGTGCACATGACTTGGAGCTGAGCTGGGTGACTATCTCTGTTGACTGGATGCAGTGTGGTGGACACAAGGTGCTTAATTATAGTAGCTATCCCAAGGCTGGGGTGTATACAGGTTGAATCTCACCCAGTGTCGACTGCAGTCCTCTCAGGGGGCAGAAGTTACAGCTGTCACCATCTCCAGCAGGTGGGTTGATACGATTGCAGATTGCTGTATCTTCCACAGGGTCATGTAATGTGCACTTTCGTTGGCGGTCCCGTGAAGGTAGGGATGGTGGTGAGCCTGACAGGGTACCGCACCGGAGCCGGGTATACTGACAACCATGTACTTCCTCTTGTTCCGTATCCCTGAATATGTGCGGGCAGCCGTTGTGGTTCAGGCCGGTGGTTACGGGGCTAGTGGGTGGATCTGCGAGGCTGCCGAGACGCTATGGGCAGCGTGATGGCGTCATGCTGACGCGTTTCATCCGTGACTCGGATTTCATCAGAGCATGCGCAGTAGCAGGTAGTGTCGTCTTATATAGCGTCAGAACGGAACCCCGTAAGGGCTTCGGCGTCTGGTTGTCATAGCTACGGCGTAATTTCACTGACAGCCACGCACACATGTAAACAAGACTTAAAAAACATGAATGGCAGAAAGAAACCGTAAATACCAAAACCCACTGGGGGGGATAGATGAGGTAGTAACCTACACACCGAAGCCGAAAGTAGATAAATAAAGTGAAAGAAAGCCAGGAGCATGAGAGTTAGGAAATGGGGAGGAAAGGAGCCACGTGAAAAGTAGAGAAAGTGGGGGGAGGGGGTGGGGGGAGGTAGACGGGAACATGTTAATGCACCGTCATGGGGACACTTGAGAGGATGATAAAAAATTAATCTAGTATTAATATTAGGGCTTGGGTTCAGTGGATATCACGGAAATTACTACTACTGTAACACAGGAGTTTATGGTGTAAGAAATACAGCAAGATTGCATTCATTATTTAACCCCTGTGGATACATACTGTTAGTGTTATATATCCACATTTTCTCCTTTTGGTACAGTATCCTGTCAAAATCGCCTCTTCTTTGTGGAAGGTTGAGCCTGTAAATACCTTTGAACGTGAGCCCAACAGGACTTCCACCATGGAATTGGAGGAAGTGTAGTGGGATCGGTTGCTCGTCATCCTTACTAAGGATGCTTTGGACATGTTCACCGATTCTTACCTTCAACTGTCTCTTAGTCTTACCGATATAATGTTTGCCACAAGGGCAAGTGAGCATGTAAATCACTCTGGTAGTGTTGCAGTTGATAAAGTTATCAATTTTAAAGCATTTTTTGCCTTCAGAGTCGGTGAACATGTCCGTATGTCTCTGAATGGATAAGGCTGTCTTTTAAATTTCTAGAACGGCGGGCAGTCAAGAGGGGTCTTGTGCCTACTATTTTGCCCAGGGTGGGCGAATCAGACAGAATGTGCCAATGTTGATTCAGTATGGACCTAACTTGGTCCCAATGCGCACCATATTTGGTGATAATCCTCAGAGGTCCCTGTGACCCCTTTGGGAGCTTATGATCTCTTTTCTCAAGGAGTGTTGGCCGATCTGTCTGATTCGCCCTCCTTCTAGCCTCCCTAATACAGGAGTGAGAGTATCCTCTCTCTCTGAATCTGTTATAGAGCACCTGGAGTATGCATCCAGTTCTGGGCACCAGTCCTCAGGAAGGATGTACTGGAAATGGAGAGAGTACAGAGAAGGGCAACAAAGCTAATAAAGGGAATGGAGGATATTAGTTATGAGGAAAGATTTCAAGCACTGAACTTATTCTCTCTGGAGAAGAGACGCTTGAGAGGGGATATGATTTCAATGTACAAATACCGTACTGGTGACCCCACAACAGGGATAAAACTTTTCTGCGAAAGGGGATTTAAAAAGACTTGTGGCCATTCACTAAAATTAGAGGAAAAGCGGTTTAACCGAAAACAGCGTAGACGGTTCTTTGCGGTAAGAATGTGGAATTCTCTTCCACAAGCTGTGGTTTCAGCAAGGAGCATAGGTCATTTCAAAAAACGATTAGATAAGCACCTAAATGACCACAACATACAGGGATATACAATGTAATATTGACATAAAAGCGCAAACACAGAGGTTGGACTTGATGGACTTGTGTCTTTTTTCAACCTTACCTACTATGTAACTATGACAGGTGCTGGAGCATGTTACACATTACACCCTAAATACCTAAATATGGTTGCTCCAAAAGGCGAACTTATGTCACCTAGCACATAGTACAAGTTATATCACCTATGCAGGCATTGTGTAAGATGACCAGGTGACCATAAGGTCATGTAGGGGTTAACTAGAGAAGAATGATGCACTTTCCAACTAAACTGAAAGATATCTGTATGATGCTGTTATTTCTATGAAATAAAAAAAATAAAAACTTTGTTCACTGTATTTAAACATCAGCCGAATCTTGAAAAGATCACAGCAATTCTTAGTGATTAGGACCCGGGGCCGAGAGTCTAGACATTCACAATCTGCTCCTTGACCCAACCAGCAATGTTTTCACTGGCTGCTGAAGACAAAAAATTCTTATATACTAAATGGCTACCCAAAAGCTGCAAACAATTGCATCTCCTCATCAAGCTTCCTGCAACTGGTGTACACAGAGAAAACTGTAGAAATTAGACAACTAAAATGCTATAAACATAAAATATTTAAATGCACTGTATGTTCATACATGACCACAGCATGGCCAAGCATATTTTGACACTGTTAAAATCCTTCCTTGCAAGCAGACCTCAGGGTTATTTTTTCAGGTTCTGGCACACAATTAGAAACAAACACCGAATCCACCAGCTGCGCAATGCAATAACCATCATGTTCACACCAGAAATGTATGCGGCAGTAGCACCAAAATGCAACAAAGGATGAAAAAAGGGAAAACTAATAGTTTACTAAAAAAAGCAAATATTTATGATACACAGGCAGGAATTCATAAAGGGTGTCCCAGAGTGAAATCTGTTGGGCCGCTGCATCAAAATTGTCAGTGTTTGCACCAGATTCATGCACAGTGTTTGCACCAGATTCATCTTTTAGAGGCTGGCACTAAAGTTGGAATGTCCTTGCTGGACACTACTTACTCACTCACTCCCTGGCTACTGCAGCCATCACACCAGTGTTTTTTTATGTTAAATTTCAATTTAGTTTTAGTCACAGTCTTTTGAATAAAATGCCATTTTAGTTTTAGTTGTATTTAAGTAGTCTGAACTGTTTTAGATTTAGTCATATTTTAATCGACTAAAATAGTGTTAATTTAGCCGACAAAAACATTTTTTGTTGACAAAATTAACACTGCATCACACAAACAGTAGTCTTGTAGTGGAATGGGCGGAACCTGATGGGGAAACCAGAGACCAGTTCCCCATCAGGTCTGCCTTGCTTTTGACTAACAGCGCACAACAGTGGGAAGATCAATAGCCACAATTCAGTCTCAATCCATCCACTGCCATCTGCTGTCAATCAAAAGCAAGGCTGACCTACTCAGAACTAGTCTGTCAGTTGCCCATAAGGCTCTGTCCACCCAAGAGGCACCAAGTTCCTTATCAGATCTGCCTTTCCTGTGAGCTTGTCATTTCCCAAACATGGCCATTGCCTATCTGGGTATCTCTGGCCCCTATGTTTACATTTAGCTATTGGCCAGGGAATCTACCAAGATATAGCCCTGTGCAGAAAGTGGTCACATTTATGACAGCTTCCTAGCATAAAGATGACCCCCCCTCCTGAGCACTGGCATTTCTCTGTATGCTACCTCAGAGTCTGTCTCAATTACCACTAGGTTCCTAATCTGCAAACTCTTTGAGAATTGTTAGGAAGGACAGGTTCTAAAAGTGGCGGTAATAACAACAAAGTGAATTTGTTGCACATGTTGGTAATGTTACTCAAACTGGCACAAATGCTTGTCTGAATTAGGTGCAGATAGTTTTAAAGGGAACTACTGCCAGAAAAGTGATGTAAATGCTTTATTGGATCCCCTTGAAAGTGCTTTAGCAAACTAAAGGTTTTTCAGTTAGGATTTACTTTGAGTAAAATGTATTGGTTCTACTGCAGAAAAATGGGAGAGTGTTAATGACCCTAAGTCAGGAAAATGCTTATGGAAACAGAAGGAGGCACATAAAAACATGAAGCATATGTCACAGTGGAAGTAAAAACTATATTTGGACTGAAATCCTGCATTTTAGTGTTCTTAAAAAGGCTCTTAATGAGTAGACTTCTGCTAAGTCATTAGCTTTGCCACAATCTGAAGTGTAAATGACAAAACTTGTTAGGTCATTCTCAGAGTGTCTGGGCGGAAAAGAAAAGCTGATCAACATCTCCATGTCAGTTACTGGTCGTCAAACGCCGCAGGAAGAAAATCCAGTTTGATGACAACGACATTGCTAAAAAAATATATATAAAAAATTCTGATCATCTTTAAAGCACCCTGTGAACCCGAGAACCGCTTGATTAGACATACACTGACCTCAGCTCCAATGGTCAAGCACTGGCTTAAGGTGGACCTAAACTTCACAGCTGACGTTGTGGTTAAAATATTATTATTATATCGCACCTCAGGTTTTGAGGATTTTGATGATAATCTGAGAATGCTGGGGCCATTGTACAAATGTAAGATGATCCCACAGGTTTACTTTAACTCTCAAGTAACTTGTTAAGGAAACATGCACATGAAGGATTTACATGGCAGCAAACAGCTGGTTAAAAATTAATTGACAATGTCACATACTAGGTTGTCTAATCAGTCTACATTACAAAAAAATTATTGTGACATGATCTTTTAACCTATATTTTGTATGAACGATGCTATTGTTGTATGCCTATATAACATGATGTTATTGGCTGCCAATAAAAATAATTATTTGCTTAAAATAGATCAATCATGGCTTCATGGTTTTGTTCACATCATCTGTGTTCAGCTTCGTTGATCTGCACAGATCAATGCAGGCTCAACGTTAGGGCACATACAAAACATAATGTTTGTTTTACAATGTTACATACTAGACAGTCATTCAGACCTGTCCATAACACAAACACAGCTAGCTTAAATAAGAAAGCTGATTATGTGGAACACTTGTGCCTTGGTATTATATGGCTACAAATTAGAGCTGCTGCTTTCTAGTATTGTCCCCTACGGGGGGCAAAGGAACTGAATAGAAAATGGACTGCGCCAGCTCCACCCAAATTACTGATGTAGTCCTATGTGTATGTGTATCTTGATTTAGTTATATAAATATTATAAACAATATTAAATGCATACATGTCAATTTGCAAACAATACATAGAACGTACTATAAAGTGACAAATGGTGAGTGCTGTAAAGTGACAATAGTGCAATTGAATGTCTATTTAATTGCACAAAGTGTCTGTGTCTCAACGGTGTCCTTGCTTCCACCTCTTGGGGGCAATGGTAACAGGTCCGCACTCACCAGATAGGTTGGACTCCCTTGCCTTATGGCTAAAGGAGTCAATTGTGCTTGTAGGTCCCTATGGGGGTGCTATCTCAATGCGATCTCCTCCAGGTTAATCCTCTATCACAGTGCGATCCCAACAGTCTCCTCCAGGTGGGGTCTCTATGGTGGATTACCTCCAACGATGTCCTCCGGTTCTCAAATGCAGATAGTGTGCAGCGGGCAAATAATGAGAGAAAGGCTTCTCACAGAATAAAATCCTTTGGTTTATTTAAAACTTACAAATATAAAAAAAAACTGTCAATCTGACAGGACTAGCATCATCTCTAACATCGGCCTAATGTAAGAGAGTGACGTATGAGAGTGTCGGCTTGACGCATTTCGTAATAAGAATGCGACGTTGTCAAAAGCTACGCTGTCAAAATAAGAAAGCTACCCAACTATATTGGGGATGGAGAGTAATCAGGGTATCTAGTATGTAATGTTATAAATCTAGCGAGTCCTGCTAGATTGAACCTAAACTCAAACAGATAGGCCCCACGCATAGATAGTGTGTATTTTGGGTTGCTCGCGTTAGGACAAGCATCTGTGCAGCTTGTAGACTTCAAAGGGCTGCCTGAACGCAGTACCTAGAGTCTATACACGGTATACGAGCCCCAGTGCGAATAAGGCCTAGCCAGAGGCAGAATTTAAAAAGTAGTTATTTATCTTATTTATCTTCCAAATGAATAAAAGAACATAATTAGTAATGTCCTGTATTTATGAGATGATATTGAGTATAACTGAGATGCATCTAGTCAACAAAAAAATGTGTGTGAAAAGTATTTTAAAATGTTATAATGTTGGCAACCATATTATTTAACACAAAGAATCTTACAGCAGTGGTGTATGGGGGGGGGGGGTCAAGGGTATCACCTTGGATGCAGGGTCCCTTCAAAGCCATGAATAGCCGTGCCTGGAGCTATGTAAAAGCAACCGCATGGTTGGCTCTTGGCTCTAATGTGTTATACGACACAGTCAAACCTGAGAGGACCTCCTCTTACTCTGCTGGGCATTGCTATTTCTGTGGTCTGATGAATAGATAAATGGAGAACTTTTGCTGGAGAAGAATATGGGGATTTTGGCTACAGGACAAGGAAGGGGTATGAGGGGGGATTTTGGCGGGTGGAGCTATAAGACCCCTTTCACACATAAGGACCGTTGATGCATGAAAAATGGACATCAATGCATTCCTATGGAAAAACGGATGACAACGGATGATCATTCGTTTGCATTCGTTTTGATCCGCTTCTGTCAGCATCTGTTTTTCTGAACAAATGGAAGCCCTATTTTTCATCCATCCAAAAGACGAAATGGATGAAAAACGGATGTTAGCGGACGACATTTGCTTACATCTGATCTGCTGACATCTGTTTTTAAACCCGTTTCCCCCCCTCTTTAAACACACTGTATATAGCTGGTTGCTAAGGAGGGGGCCGGGAAGTCGGCCGCCACATCCTTAACAACCATCATCAGCTGTCAGTGAGGTTCCCTGCTGACAGCTGAATGTAAAAAAAAAAAATTGCAAAAAAACCGGTGTGGGGTCCCTCCCAGGTCGATGCCACCCCCCCTTGAACTATGCCAGGCTGCATGCCCTCAACATGGGGGGATGGGTGCCTTGCCCCAATGTTGATGGGGACAAGGGCCTTTTCCCGACAACCCTGGCCAGTGGTTGTCGGGGTCTGTGGAGAGGGGGGCTTATCAGAAGCTCTGCTTCTTTTGGTGCTGTCTTCTCCCACTGCGGTCTTTTTCCTCGCTGCCGGTTACCCGGTAAATGGACAGGACAACAGCGGACTTTTTTGTTTTTAGCAGGTAATCGACGGCAAGGAAGAAGACAGCGGCGAGAGAGAAGACAGTGCAAGAAGAAGACAGCAGCGGGAGAAGACAGCAGCGGGAGAAGACAGAAGCGGGAGAAGATGGCAGCGGGCGAAGACGGCAGCGGGAGAAGACGGCAGCGGGAGAAGACGGCAGCGGGAGAAGACGGCAGCGGGAGAAGGCGGCACCATGCCCCCCATGTTGAGGGCATGCGGCCTGGTATGGTTCAGGAGGGGGAGGAGCTCATTCATCCCCTCCCATTTCTGACCTTCCGGGCTGCATGCTCAAATAAGGGTCTGGTATGGATTTTGGGGGGGACCCCATGCCAAGTTTTTTTTGCCGGCAATTATCTTTACATTCAGCTGTCGACCGGGAATCGGGGAATGGGTTACCGCTGACAGCTGAAGACTCATGGGTTGTTTAGGATGCGCTGGCCGGCTTTCTTGGCCCCTCCTTAGCAACCAGCTGTATACAGTGTTTGAAGTCCAGTTCTGTCACTTTTTTTTGTAAAAAACTGATGAAAAACTGATGAGCAAAGATGAAAAACCATTGAATACTTCATCTGTTTTGAGGTGACTGAATTGGTGAAATGAGCGGTCCATACGACCGATCTGGTATCGTACGAAAAAAAGTTTTGTGCATGTCCGATCAAATAATATCGGATGAACTGTCCCAATCGGCTCTCGAAAGCTCTCTAATAATGATCAGATTATCGTACGATTGCTCCGAAATTGGGCTTAAGAGTGGAGGAATTTTTTCCCATTGTAGCTGGATACACACTATACAATTTTCTTTAGGATTTTTTACTTTAGATTTACCAAAACCATATAATAGGAGGACAAACCTAAACACTTTCAATTTGTATGCAATCAGGCAGGCCCGTGCACTACATAGTTGAAGGTAAATCTAAAGGAAATCAAGCAAAAAAGTTGTATAGCGTGTATCCAGCTTTACAGTCACAATTGCCAATTTGTCTTTCACATTTTGTACTGTTTAACCATTTGCCACCCACATATGGTCACAGTTGCCCACCTGCTGCCCAGGTACTTTAATGACTGCCCTCTTGATGCTTGCATATTGCCACAATTGTTTTTTTGCTGTCACAATTCCCCCTTTGTCAAGCTTGACCATTTTTCACTGCATGCTGTCACTTTTAACTATGTGTTTCTCACAGTTTGTCATATTTGGCGGTTTGATGCACATGTATTGTAATAACTATCCATTTGTTGTCATGTTTACTTCTTTGTAGCCTTTGGTATTGTAAAATTTGACTATTTGTTGCCTGTGTGCCATAAACGATTGCCCATTTGTGGCCCATATATTGTGAGGATTGGAATTTTTATCTACATATTGTCAAGTCACTGTTTTAAAAAATGTAGTCCCCTGTAGTTCTGTCTATCAAAGCACACTACTACTATACGGATTTTGTATTTAACTTGCCACTATTATCCCCGTGTTTTTTACAACAGTGCTTGTAATGAATTCTTGAATGTAATTTTTTTTTTGTTACCCACCATAATTATATACAATTAGATAATTCTTCATGGTCTCTGTTTTTTTCTAACCATTATTATTTAATTGCATGTTAATTTCTGAAAATAATTTTAACATACAGAAGTAAATGGGCGTGTGGTGGGGAGTTAAACAAAAAATAATCTGTCCTGGGTGTCAAATACATGAGGCATGCCACTGGCTTGCAGTACTTGTACAATGCTAAACACATCTTTATGTTTAGAAGTTCTTTCAACAGAAGGCAGATACAACTTTATGAAGTTTTATACTGTCTGAATGTCTTGTTTAACAGCTCAAAGGATACAGCGCTTACATTTCAATAAACTTACTGTAAAATCACGTATGACGCTCAAACAGTTTTTAAAAGCTTAATACAGCAAATTTGGTTAGCACATCTTTTGAATAAATACAATAATTTCAGATACGAATACCCTAAAAACACAGCAAGAGACTTGGGCCAGGTTAAAGCTGCAATGTCTGCAAATGTAAACAGGATTACAATGAAGCCAGGATCCAAGAAAGCGATCTTCACAGTTGCTGTAGATGATTCTGAAAGTGTTCCCACTGTCAGGGCATCACTTTGGGAAATATTTGGAGCTCTCTTATCTTACCTGATGGGTAAATACAGTTCATTCCCCTGTATCCATATAAAAAGCAATCTGTACAACAGTGGGGGCCGGTGTTTTTTTTTTTTTTTTGGGGGGGGGGACAATCCACCCACCGCCACCCCCCCTCACCAGGTCGGTCGGTCACAACCCCACACTTACCCCATCTAGGTCGCGGGCAACGCTTCCTCCGGGCGGCGGCTTCACCCTGCGTCTCCTCCTCCTGGACTTCATGGCGGCTTCCCCTGCATCTCCTCCCTCCTCCTCGGCCAATTGGATGAGGGGCTTCAGGACCCACTTTCTGAGTGGCCGGAAGCAGAATCAGGAAGAAAATAGTGAATATAAATTCGCTATCATCACACAAATGGGTGGACTCGGGGCGCAGAGCCCACCCTTTTTTGAAGCCAATTAGAGCCTCGTCATGCACTGCAATGGTTAATTGCTTCAGGCTCATTTGAATAGCATATGCTCCCGTTAAGATAACCATCCCCTTCTCCTCTATTGAGAAAAGTTATTTAATTGCTTACACTGCATGTAGCACAATCAGAGATTGGGGGAGAGTCAGATGAATGATTGAGTTCTCTCCTCTATTCAGTGATCATATTTTCAGTGATTGTGTTACATGCAGTGAAAGCAATGAAAGAGCTTTTTCTATTGAATTCAGCTTGGAAACCTGAAGCTATTTACCACTGCAATGTCGGATGTTCAGAGTCAGGAAGAGAACTGGCATCCTTGCAGTGAAGGTTTCTTCAAAATCCAGCAGCCGCATGGGACATATTTCATTACAGGTAAGTTAGGCCACCAATGCTGTAGAGCTAGCTTTTTAGTTAGACTTCAGCCTTATGTACACTTTAAAAGATCAGTTTACCTTTGGGATTTTGATCCCCCAATCCCCTCCTTGTGACAGCAGTATGGGGAGAAGTTCCCCGTACTAGCCGTCACTTTTTTCCACCCACACAGCTACATCATTCATTCACACAGCTCTGTGTGTAAATTAATTACAAGCCCCAACATCCTTTGCCACTGTCGGCTTGTAGTTCTCAATGAACTACCATGGCACTCTGGAGTGCTGTGGTAGTTAATCGATTCTTCCTGTCAGTGTATCTGCTTGCCCATACAGAATGTACGGGCACACAGATACACCAACAGATCTGAAGGAGACCTGGGACCTGCTGATCGCTCATGCAATGCTTTACAGGCTCCAAAAAATAAATGAATGCACATTTTTTTTACCTGCACAAAAATGTGCATTTTTTTAGAAAAGTGAAATTATCCTTTAAATTGTTCCCTAAGGAAGCCCTAGTTTTCACCATCATCATCAATAATGCAGAGGTTGAGCCATTTATGGCCACCTTGTGTCAAAAGTGATAATAAAGTTAGGAATTCTTACTTTTTCTGAAATGTTTGGCCATATCATAATTACCATATCACCTATTGTACAGGACTAAAAACAAAACCAAGAAAACCTATTTAGCATCTTACCAACATTTTTTCTCCAAAAGAGCTAGTCTACTAAAAACTAATCTTTCCAACTTCATGGAGATACCTGCTGGCTGAATCATTTATTTTGTGTTATTTCCTGGGACCTTCCTCAGCCAATGGACAGGAGCTTACTGTGTTGGGTCATTCTACATTTCTGAGTAGTCAGCTTACTCTGTTGTACCGGGAAAACAGCAAAGGCAGAGACGGACCACTGGCAGAGCGTTCAGACTGCTGGATTTGCCAAAATGTATAGAAAAACAATGGATTATTAGGCCCTCCTCTAGGATGGTGGTTCTCAACCTCAGTCCTCAAGTACCTTCAACTGGCCATGTTTTCAGGTTTTCCTTTACTTTGCACAGCTGCTTTAAATCAATATCAATGACATGGTATTGATAAGAGCTATTTTATCTAAGGGAAGTTCCCAAAACATGGCTCGTTGGGGGTACTTGAGGACTGAGGTTGAGAACCACCGCTCTAGGATCCAGACATAACCAACACTAAAAGGTAGACTGACCTTTCAACAGATTTTTATGTGCACTTTCACATCCATTCATGTGCTCTGTTCTATCACACAGGATATAACAAAACATGTATTGAATGCAATGACTTCAGACAGTAAAATTACAATGCTTTCATGAGCAGGTAAGTACTGAACCATGGAATCATTTACTTTACTTACCCAGTTAGTAAAAATAAAAGTAAATACCAAGGTCTACAGCAGGACAGCAGAGAGAGAAATGTGTATGGGATTATACAATGTCATTCATTGGTATTAAATAGTAAAGCAATAGGTAGTGTTCTTTTATTATCATGTTATAAAAAGAAGCAGCAAGCAATGCAGGATAAGAGTAAAAAAAAGCATAAAGATTCTGTCATTGACTAGTTTTGTTTTATTCATGGACTGGCTGGAAGCATTTTGTGCTCACAGATTTCTCAAATGAAAAAACATGTAAGCATCTGTATATATAATAAAGAGCAAACAATGGAGCTGTTCAGACACTCCTGATGCACATTTCACCTTACAAAACAATGCAGATACAGTGGTAAATGGTATGTTAATGATTTTGTTTGCTCTGACTGCCATTCGAATTACTGAAGTATACAATTTCTGTTGCTGCAGCTATAACCTTGAGAAAGGTTTTCTTCAAAGTGAAAAACTATGGAAAACTGTATTTCTTCAATCACAGATATAATTCCAGGACTAACCTTTACCACATTCGTACAATACCTCTGCCTGAGAAAATATATTAAAAAAGAGCTTTGACATCTAGGTACAGGTTCCTCTTGCATTCAATCTTCTGGCATTAAAGGCTGGATTTAAATTGTTGTGGTAAAGAAAAAGAATGTGGCAAAGAATTCGGGACAGGCATGTCAAAACGGGTGTCCCTGGGCCACATGCAGCCCTCTCATCTTATGGCCCTACCATATATATATATATATATATATATATATATATATATATATATGCAAAGAAAGGCTCAAAGAGTGTGATAACGATTAAAACTCCAATTTATTAAAATAGTTTATAAACCGTACTCACATCTTGGAGGTGCTACCAGCACACCACTCTATACATAGAATGAATAAACTAACAGTCCCAATCCGATCAGTGTATTGTTATGCCTCTAATTGCCTCGCCGAGAGAAACAGCGTCTCAGCTGGCTTCTCCTCCATCCTGGCCCCTCCCCAACGCGTATTCGACAGAATATATATAATAGCATATATATATAGTGGCCCAACGGCCATTTTCTTGTAGTTCAAATGCGCGCCAACCCACGCCATATAATACTATCTCTTCACCAGCGATTAAGCTAGACTAACTAATTAACTAATGTGAATGAATCTAGTGTGCAGGACGGGGAGCTCTACATAGTGACAACTCAGATAGCATATTTATTGACACTTTACTTTGATTTATCATCACTGCAATTTATGTATTGGTACATTGGATAATAGTACTTATACAGAGGTACACCCAGCGCGGCACACGTTTATTTTATTTTTTTCTAACACAGTTTATATGAGTGTGTCTGGTTCTAGCAGCTGAAAGAAATCAAGACACCTCCTCACACATGAGGGGTGATGTTTTGTCGGATTCTTAGTTTATTGTATTGGTAGCTCGTAAGATTCTCCACTGAGCACTGTGTAATGTGTGCTGCTTTTACTAATTGACGTGGCTGATTTATCTCCATTGCAGGTCTGCTAGCGGTTTGATGATTTAAAGTGAATAAGGCCCCTGGCTCTTCAGTTGGGGCCACACTTCCTATCATACTTTTTCAGTAGACATAAGTAGTGAAACAAGGACCCAGTAGTTCAGTCATTTGGCAATGGGAGCCCCCATATTTTCTCTTGACAGGCTCCCAGTACTGTAAGTGTGCAAAAAAAAAAAAAAAAAAACAACAATACCTAGGCATATTCTGCCTTTTGGGCTGATTTAGGATTCCAGGGTTTAATTTAAAGTGGTATTAAAACCAAACCCAAAAAAGCAACAAATTGCAACTTACCAATCATTAGATGTGGTGGCTGTATTAGTTTTCTTCTTTTTTTTTGCTTTTCTTCCCTCAGCTTTTCACCTGGTGAACTGGCCAGCAACACTCCTCTTGTATTATTGTGCCCCTGCTCTAGATGAAGAAGCCTGGGATCATGTTTGGACAGCACAGCAGCATTGTGTGTGGTGGTGGATAGCAGATTTTAATTAATAAACCGAAGCCAAATTCCAGCTCACACTTTATAAGCAGTTATAGCAATCATTTTTTTTCCTTTTGGAATAAAGGTTTCACATTAATATATGAAATCTGATCATTGTAAACACCCCTGTCAGTGGTAAATAGTTTGTCTCATCCCTCTAACTGCTACATCTGTAAGTGAGCTTGTTCTTTTGAAAAACAACAGACTAATGCCCCGTACACACGGTCGGATTTTCCGACGGAAAATGTGTGATAGGACCTTGTTGTTGGAAATTCCCACCATGTGTAGGCTCCATCACACATTTTCCATCGGATTTTCCGACACCCAAAGTTTGAGAGCAGGATATAAAATTTTCCGACAACAAAATCCGTTGTCGGAAATTCCGATCGTGTGTACACAAATCCGACGGACAAAGTGCCACGCATGCTCAGAATAAATAAAGAGATGAAAGCTATTGGCTACTGCCCCATTTATAGTCCCGAAGTACGTGTTTTATGTCACCGCGTTCAGAACGATCGGATTTTCCGACAACTTTGTGTGACCGTGTGTATGCAAGACAAGTTTGAGCCAACATCCGTCGGAAAAAATCCTAGGATTTTGTTGTCGGAATGTCCGAACAAAGTCCAACCGTGTGTACGGGGCATTAGGCAGCTCATAGATGAGTTTTTTTTTTGTTCAACTCGCAGGCCGACTCGATTTTCCCATCCACACACTTGATGTGGATGGGGGAATTCTCTCAACTGAGCTATTATATTCTGACAGCGGGAGACTTTCTCACCATCAGAATACACCGATGAGCGTTGTAGGCTATAGCCTGCAATGTTGATTAAGAGGGAAATATCTTACAGGGCGGTTGTGCAGAAGCCGATCGATAGACTTTGGTAGATTGACTTCTGTACAACCTCCCTGCCCATACATGGATCAAAATTCAGCCGGTCACTGCTGAACCAGCTGAATTTTTATCCATGTATGTCCGGTTTTACTGGCCAGATCACAAGGCGAAAATATAAGAAAGAAAGCCTAAGAAAGAAAACTAATGCAGTTACCACATCTAAGAACTGGTAAGCTGGAATATAATAATTATTTACTTTTGGGTTTAATACCACCTTATTTGTTTTTGTCTCTAAAAAAAACAGCATTTAGCTCTCCGCCACAATGAAATTTATTATACCCGCATAATCTGCAGTTTAAGAGCAGCGTGTTGTTGGGAATTAAACAACATCATTACGTTAAAGAAAAGTCTGGAGAACAGCCCACAGGTAGCTTTGATGGGCAATTGACAGCCCTCTTTTTGCACACTCTTTTGAGACACAGTTGGTTGACCATGCTGTCTAGAAGCAACAAAGCCTCCTTCACTCAGAACATCTGACAAAGATTTTATAAACACGACAGCGTGTCCAGAAGTGTCACTTTTCAGAAGGTTACACTCGGAATACATATGATACAGGAGACTAGTAGTTGTGAAAATATAAGAAAAAAAAACAGCACATTAATGACTCTAACTTTAGAGAATCCCTTGAAGATTGATATTGTGTTGATTTGTAATTCTCTGGACATACTGTGTTAAGTGGTAGCATATTCACTAGTTTCCTATTCTTTGTATACTGTGACTGTACATTTGTATATTGCTTGTGCCTCGTTTCTGCATTACTTCTGGTTTCAGAGCCGTCGTGTAACCGAGCAGATCTCTCTAATCGAAATTTGTCAGGGTGGGGCCAATGACATCATTCCATCTACCTCTGACATGTTTCGTCACGCTCTTGTGACTTTATCAAAGGTTAAAAGTCACAGGGGTGTGGTGGAACATGTCAGGGCAGGGCCTATGATGTTGTTGCGTCTACTCAAAAGTGCAGCAGGATTGCTGGAAATAGGTGATGCTGAGGCTTAGCCTTAAGGGGACATTGTACTCAGATATTGTATCAAGCATTTAAACTGGTGCACTGTTGTCTGAGTGCACATATTTTAAGATTTTTGATAAAGGGATTTTGTGTAATAACGATATAGGTTATTCTTTATTTTTGGAGCAAGTGGAGGCTGCATATTGGTGGCGCTTTACACAGGAGCCAGTGGAGAGATCCTTAGGAGGGAGAGAGTGGTGAAACCCTGGGAATAGACCTCTTAAAGGGCAAGGTGCATTTGACCTAATGTTTACACTAATAGATCCAAAAGTTTAAGAGCACATGATGAATGGTGTTGGGACATACTTCTGCTGTTGATGCATGTGAAGGATTAAAAAAGAAGTATTTTTCATCACTTTGGAGAAGGTACAAATGTAGGGACTTATGTGAAGGACGTGTTTATGTGATTTGTATTATTTTTGTCATTCTAAGGATAATGATGGTGATGATTTGATGAATGCAACAGTGAGATTGGTTGTTTTGAGCATTTTTGTCGATTTATAGTAGTGTTATTTACTTTTTATTTTATTTATTTTTTTGAACACTCACAATAACCAAGTAGGGGTAATAACTTTGAGACACATAGGTGTTGCGCAGCACTTTTTAGAATTTTTTATTCATATTGATGTGGGAACACATTATAGTGCAAGTAGGAACAACTTAACAGAGGTCAAGTATTTACTAGCAGGTGTGCGCAGAGAATAATTCAATTTATTATCTTGTATTTGCGTGCACTAAAATTTATTTTATTATATTTTTTCCTGAAATATTTGATAAACAGTTGCGTAAATATTTTGCAACATAAAAAAATTGCAACTACTGTTTTTTATTCTACAAGGCCTCTGCTTTCAGAAAATATATAATGTGTATGTAATTGAATGGCCAAAAAATGCAGAATTTTACATGTGTGCAAAAAAATTGTTAATCCAGTTGCCACCCTCAAGTAGTAAAAAAAAAAAAAAAAAAAGTTGCAAGAAACATGCTACCGGCATTGTCGCTGCTGATTCTCAAGCCTTAGCTTGTCAATCAGCACCTGGCCACACCTAGTCCTGCCCACTACTTTCTGGATTGACAATACTGCCTGTTGCTGAGTGACTTGCAGTTTTTGGAAAGGGGGAGTGAGTGAGACACAAATGAAGGAGGATAAGGCTTAGTCAGAAAAAGTAAAAGTAGCAGTAACATCATCACTGTGCTGTACCTAGCCTGTAAAGAGAGCAGGGCCGTAGAAGAAACCCAGCAGGCTCCACTCACTACAGTCTGCCTGCATAAACTACAGGAGTGGGCGGAGACAGGACCAGTCATCCTGCACAAGGAAAAAGAGCAGCAGTGGCTGGTCTCTTGTATTTAGACAATATTTGCTAATTTGCTAATCCCTGAGTTCAGCTTTAAACATTCGAATGTGGTCTTACAAATATTTTTTTTTCTTTTTAACGTAAAAAAAAAAAAATTATATATATATATATATATAGATATATATTTTTTAACAGCATTCCATTTTAAAGAAAACATCCACCTGGTAACACAGGTATAATCTGCAATTACAGGCATTATGGGAGGAAACCTAAATAGCTGGAGGGCAAACACAGGGAAATAATGCAAACACCATGAAGACTGCATGTTTACTGCAATTTCCACACAACTCTCCTCCATCCCGTGTCTGCTATTCCTAACTATCATGCTGCTTCATTGTATATTTTTCTTTTTCTACTTTCATCCAGTTCCCTTAAAGTGGTTGTAAACCCTCACATATACACAGTGAAGTGACTGGCCTCAGGTGATACACAGAGATGAAACAAATCCTCCTACATAAGTTGTACCTGTTTTTCTGCTGCCATTTCTTTAGTGTATCTGTTCAAAGTGCAGAATTTTTAAAGCTTGTCTGAGAGTTCAGAAAAAAATGGGTGGAGAGCTGAAGTTACACTCTGCAGAGCTCAGTAAGGAGAGCTCTGAGAGATGATTAGAAGGAACAGACCCCCCCCCCCTTCACATAGCTCACATGAACTTAGCTGCGGCTGTCAATCTGTTGGAACTCCCTCCCCTGTCACCTTTTTTCTCTTGATGTCAGGAAAACTTTTCAGAAGTGACTCATGATAGTAGAGAAATGAAGCAGCAGACAGAAATGACTTTTAGTGCTCCTAATAGAGACAAGTACACACTATAGATGGCTATGCTTTGTTCATATTTCATGCCTAAAGTGTAAAACCACTTTAAAAACAATAATTAACACTATTAACATGTAAACTTTCCATAGGTTAATACTGCAAACAAAATTTAACACACAGCTTAAAGCCTAGGTCGGCAACCCGTTGATCATGGTTTACCTGTCAACTGCGTGCAGGGGACAAGTAGACAACGAACAGGTCTGCATTGCTGCCCCCCCTTCTACTTCCAGGTGCCAGTCCTTCCCCCTTCTGCCGCGCCTTTGGTCCTTCTCTCTCCCTCCCCTCCAGCCTCCTCCGCCGCTGTCATCAGTGAACAGCGGAGCATGAGAGGCAGCACAGCTCAGGATGGAGGGCGGGGGGAGGAGCTGGCCAAATTAACTTTTAAAGTTAACCCGCAGGTGATTGTTTGCTAGTTTCTAAGCAACCAATCACCTGCTTGTTAATATGAAAAGTCACTCTGCCAGCTCCCGCCCTCTGTCCAGAACCGTGCTGCTGTTCGCTCTCTGCTGTGTGCACAGGTAGGATGTTATGGAACACTGCAATGGGAGGGAGGGGGTCCAGAGGTCACTGCTACAATGGAAAGGGGAAGAAGACACTACTATGTGTGTGGGGTGGGAGGGTGATGTAAAGGGGCAGTGGACACTGCTATGGGCAGGGCCACCCCCCATAGCAGTGTCCTCTTCTACCACCCTTCACATCACCCCCCCCGAACCCTGCATTCAGAGCATAACGCACTCCTGATTCCTGCATTCTGAGTGTTATGCACTATTGATCCCTGCATTCTGACCGTAACGCACTCCTGAACCCTGCATTCTGAGCGTAAAGCACTGGTGAACCATGCATTCTGAGTGCATCCCTGATCCCTGCATTCTGAGCGTAATTTAATCCTGATGGTAACGCAATCCTTATCCCTGCATTCTGAGTGTAACACATGCCTGAACCCTGCATTCTAAGTGTAACGCACTCCTGAACCCTGCATTCTAAGCATAACGTGCTCCTGAACCCTGCATTGACCCCTACAGTGACCCCAGATATGAAATACAAGTCAAACGACATAAATTCTCATAAATCTTCCAGCATGCTGGTAATTAAGCATTAAAAAATGAAATACAATATAAAAACCAGAAAAGTTTCAAGGGGTGTAAATACGATATTCATTCCAGAGCCGGGGTACCAACCCCAGATATAAAATAAAAGTCAAACGACAAAATTCTCATAAATTTTCCAGCATGCTGGTAATCAAACATTTAAAAAATAATAAATAATAAAATAAAATAATATATAAAACCAAAATGTACCATAGGAACCAGAAATAGTGAATAATAAGAGCAAAATAATA
Source organism: Aquarana catesbeiana (assembly GCF_042186555.1). Classification (NCBI taxonomy): domain Eukaryota; kingdom Metazoa; phylum Chordata; class Amphibia; order Anura; family Ranidae; genus Aquarana; species Aquarana catesbeiana. The sequence continues at coordinate 148,824,182 of NC_133331.1, read as the reverse complement.
AATAATACAAGCAGATTAATAATTGCTAATGAAGCAGTTTAGGTCAAGTTCAATATTCAGCCCATTGGGGCAAAGTGTGTTAGTCAAAAATATCCACAATGATTCACGCCTAGATATCTCCCTGACCATATTAGCTTCTCTCCAATTGGGGTGTACTTTGTCTATACCCCAAAATTTCAGGCCTTCTGGGTTCCTATTGTGCTTCTCCCCAAAATGTAGTGATACGCTGTGCTCTTTATATCCTATCAGGATGTTATATTTATGCTCTGACACCCGTTTACCTAAAGTCCTTTTCGTACGGCCAATATACATCAAGCCGCACGGACATTCCAATGCGTATACTACATGCGTTGACATGCATGAAATGAATTCTTTAATCTGGAATTCCTTACCATTGGCCGTTGAGGTAAAACGAGTTAATCCTCTCAGGTGCGTGGAAACTTGCTGACAAAATTTACACTGTCTGCACGCATAAAAACCGGCTCGGTCCCAGAACATTTTTGGTTTATTTGGGGGGTCAAGTACTTTTTTAACAACACGGTCACCAAAAGACGGAGCCTTTCTGTATATAAAAGGCGGGTTAGCTGGTAGGTGTTTACAAAGCACCCGGTCCATACTCAGTATACTCCAATGTTTTCTAATAATGGTCTCTATTTCTTGGTACTGTTCGTGGTACCGGCTTATGAACCCCCATTCGTGCTTAGAATCTTGTTGTTTTATTCTGGGAGCTAGACAGGCATCTTGTGAACTGAGGCCCACTTGTGTAATCAAATTTTCAAGAGGTTTAGCCTTATACCCCTTTTCCACAAAGCGTTTTTTAATTACTTCTGCCTGGGTTTCGTAGTCGCTATCCAGCGTACAATTACGGCGTATACGCGTGAATTGACCTTTTGGTATATTACGCAACCATTGTGGGTGGTGGCTACTCTGCATAGGGATATAGCTGTTACGGTCTGTACCCTTAAATAACGCCTTGGTGTACAGATGATCTTCTCCTTTCTTTACGGTGACATCTAAATAATGTATTTATTCCTGACTCCAATTAAATTCCAATTTGATGTTGTTGGTGTTGCTGTTTAACCATTGGGAGAATTCAACAAGAGAGGCCTCAGTACCCTGCCATACCATGAACAGATCATCAATGTATCGTTGGTAAAAAAGTAATTCTCCTCTCCTGTTGTTATATATCCACCTATCCTCCCATTCACTCATGAAAAGTTTTGCCAGGCTAGGTGCAAACTTTGCTCCCATTGCAACACCTGTTTTTTGGCTGTAAAAGTTTCCGGCATACCAGAAATAATGTGTAAGGTAGTAATCAAGGATCATACCCAAAAATTTCTTTTGAATGCGGGGTAGGTCATCCCTCTTACTGAAAGCCCAAGAGAGCATCCTCATGTTGGATTATGGTATATAATGAGGACACATCGGCCGTCACAAGGAATAACTGTGCATTTCTCTCAAAAGATTAACTTTTTATTTTCTGTATGAAGGAGGTAGTATCCCTCAAATATGCTTTTGTAGTAATTACACTAGACTGCAAAAAATGGTCCAGGTATTCTCCCACACGTGATGTCACAGAGTTAATGCTGTTAACTATAGGCCTTTTTTCTACATGTTAATACATGATCTTGACTGAGGAGGACTGAGGGAATCTGGAGGTGGAGGAGCCGATCCTTGAGAGAAAAGGAGCGGACAGGCTTGTCTTTGTCTTACCTCTGGTAAGCTCACATCCATAAGGGTTTTTCACGCGGTGATGTGGTGATGGTCTAGTTGCTGCACTCCAGAAGAAATATATTCTCTAATTATGATCACTGTCCTCTTCATGCAATGAACTATTTATGTTACCTTTGAGTTTATGCAGCTAACATAATCAGTGTGTTTTACACTGCTCTGCGTTTTTTATGAACTATCTATTTGGGACTGTGGGTTCTCATACATAGCATTGGACTCTTTATATATATACCTATAGATATATTTTTCATATGTTTTATGAACATCTACCTCATGTCTACTCTCACCTTCTTGTGAGTTTATACTGTATATTACACTGTTAAAGCTCAGTATTAGCCCTGTTAATACTTCCTTCTTATAAGAGAGTATATTGTGTTGTATTATTGTTTTCTTGTTTTTATAACAGCAGCTTTTAATTAGTTTAATTGGACTTTTTCCATCTTGGTTTACTCCATGAGCACTTGGACCTGAGTTGCTTGACAACTCTGGTATTTGTGTTGATCATATGTAGACACCGCCCAGAACTGGGATTGGATCCCTGCCAAATGAGTATATAGACGTTCAACACTTTTACTATCACATTTGTGAAAAAGTCCGACAAGGTATCCTTGCCATGTACTACGTCAATACGTTTTATGGAGAATACCACATCTGCAGGACAAAGGCAGTGGTAAGAAGGTATGCTAGACATTAATATAAAACCAACCATCAAATTTACTTTCAAAACTTTTTGTATATCAACATGACAACATGCTGACATGCTCATGTTGGGGCAATGTAGTGACCATACAAAAAAAAAAAAGACTCTCAGGCAGACATAAGGGTCACCAGATCCACAATGTGCACTAACCTAGAAACCTCAAAATAACAAAATGTGAGACTTAACGGTCCTATTACTATATACAGGTGTTTAACCCTATAAATTCACTACTGATTACAAACTATATAATTACAGCTCAATGGAGGAGGGGGTAGTTGGACAACCCTGCCTTGTGTCTTGACTTCTGCTGAATCTTGAACTCTTTGCTCCTCCCATGAACTTCCTGATATAAGCCAAGTCTCCGCACTTCCTTTTTGCCAGATTAGAGTGCTCTCTTCAGCCAGTATCTCACTCTAGTCTTCCCTGCTGCCATCCTATTTTGCTACCACTTGTTATCGACCATTGGTTTGTTCCTCGACTATGCTTCTGCCTGATCCCAACCTGCAACTACTCACTTAGGCCCCTTTCACACTGGGGCGGTTTGCAGGCGCTATTGCGCTAAAAATAGCGCCTGCAATAGCGCCTGCAAACTGACCCGAAACAACCGCTGCTGTCTCTCCAGTCTGAAAGCCCCGAGGGCTTTCACACTGGAGCGGTGCGCTGGCAGGACGGGAAAAAAAGTCATACTAGCAGCATCTTCGGAGCGGTGAAGGAGCGGTGTATACACCGCTCCTGCCCATTGAAATCAATGGGACAGTGTGGCTATACCGCCGGAAAAGCGCCTCTGCAGAGGTGCTTTGCGGTGGTTTTTAACCCTTTCTTGGCTGCTAGCGGGGGGGTAAAACCCCCCCGCTAGTGATCGAATACTGACGGTAAAGCGCCGCTAACAATAGCGGTGCTTTACCGCCGCCCCAGCCCCAGTGTAAAAGGGGCCTTAAGAAAAAGTGCGTAGCGCCAATAGTAAATGAACAGAGATGAGATAAGAATACTGTGTTATAAATGAACAGCACATTGAAATAAAATCCAAAAAAGTGTTAAAGTGAAGAAATGCTAAAGTGAAAAAATGCTAAAAGTGAAAAAAATATATATACAAGTCAAATCTTGCGGATGGAAATCAACAATAAAAAACCAATGTAGTGAAAAATATACATTTAAATGCACAGTCGCATGATAGGCTCAGCAAAATAAACGTATTGGTAAAAACACAATAGTTCAGTGCAAAGATGTGCACAAAAAATGGGTGGTGACTTGAAAAGTGAAGAGGTGATTCAGTACAGTGCTCCAGAATCATCCACTGCACCCCTGTGAAATGGACACTCACCGGAAAAGCTGGCTGCCGTTACAGCAGCAAACACTCACTACTGACCTTTGGCTTGTTTACTGACTAAGCTTCTTCCTACCTGCTTATCTGCTACTGGACCCCAGCTTGCTCACCTCCTGGTGGGGCGATCCTAAGGACCACGACCTGATACCAACATGCAGCAAATTCCATCTCCACCATCAGGAGCTCTGGTGAACACTGATTAGTACTTAGACTCCACACCTCAGGTGAGCCCGCACCATCCGCCAGGGTGACTGCCTGTGTACCTATACTGCTGGTCTGTGGTAGTCCCGCTACTGCTATAGCAACTGGTCTTTGAGCCTGACCCCTGACCGTGACAGGGGGGGGGGAAGAGAGAGGGAACCAACTAGAAATTTTATGTCTCCATCTAATACCCTAGATGGCACTTTATATCCTACAGGAACTGACTGCCATGGACACCCAACTGTAGGTAAAATACGTCAGAGGACAAATTAAATTCCATGTCCCAACATCCCAAATGGAAGGGGATATTGATGGGCATGCTATAAGAATGTATATTCCCCTCATAAAATAAATATTATACACACTACCCCTCCATAAAGCAGTAGCATATAGGGAGGGGGGGGAGAAGAACCCAGGGTCCCCACTAATCTATATGCCCAAAACTTGGATGTAATATAATCTCAAGTTATTGTGGACATGAATCATATAGAAACTACACAAGCTCATTAAAAGAGACATACACAGATGATTAAGAATAACCAGTAGAATGTTTAAGCCACTGGCACTAGCCAACCATTCATTTTTTTTCCTTCATTATCTCCTTTTCCAGTTTTATCCTCCAGATGCAAATACAACTGTCACAAGAAAAATACATAAACATGAGGCCTCAAACATAATACGCTGCCTGTTTTATTTTTCAGCAGAAGCATTACAGGCAAAGAAACAAAACTCTGAAGTAACTTTAACACAGTGATGCACTGTCTACATCTCAAGCTACACACTGCTCTTTGACTGCAAATTAGGCAGATATAACAACATGACTTGTGGCTGAGAACAAAAAGCCGCTCTTAGACACAAACAAATAAATAAATAAAATAAACCGGAACTTTAGGGCTGGTCGATACAAAGCCATAACAAGTTATAAATCATCACTTACAATACCTGCTCTCTGATGACTTTCTTTTTGCTAAGATATACAGTATATGTGAATGTGGCCAGCTTAAATAAAAATAATCACTGTGTTTATAGGTTTTAAAGCCCACCTGTCACAAAGTCATACAAAGCGACCATGCAGCTGCATAGGAGACACCGCTCTGGTGCCATGCTGTAAATTAAGTGTGACTAAATTGTGGCCCCCATAGATGCTATGAATATGTCAACTTTTCTGATCTGTGTGAAGACTAATATAGGGAAGTGCAAGTGTACTTATGGCCAAGTTTACACAAGTGACAGGCACTGAGGAGGCAATATGTCACCTCCTCAGTGCCCTGTAAAGCCTGTACCAAAACCATGTGCACTGCATCATCACTTGAATGGATCAGGTTCGGCAGCGGTACTGCCCGCCAAATTCAACATAGGGTATCATTTTTGACACGCCCACAAACCAAAGCATCCCAGCCTTGGCATGGGTACATTCCCATCCAGCTGCCTTTGCAGCTTAACTACTTCCCTACTGGGCCAATTCTAGCATTTGTCTCCTACATGTAAAAATATTTTTTTTTGCTAGAAAATTACTCAGAACCCCCAAACATTATACATATTTTTTTAAGCAGAGGCCCTAGAGAATAAAATAGTGGGTGTTGCAATTTTTGTATGTCACACAGTATTTGTGCAGCATCTTTTCAAATGCTTTTTTTTTTTAAATACACTTTAATGAATTTTAATGCAAAAAAAACACAATATATAACCCAATTTTTTGGTAAAAAATTATGTTTTTATAAGATGATGTTACGCTGGTAAATAGATACCTAACATGTCACGTTTTAAAATTGTGCACGCTGGTGGAATGGCGCCAAACTACGGCACTTAAAAATCTCCATAGGCAACGCTTTAAAATTTTTTACAGGTTACCAGTTTAGAGTTACACAGGAGGTCTAGTGCTGGAATTATTGCTCTCGCTATAACGTTCGGGGCGATACCTCACGTGTGGTGCAAATACTGTTCCCATATGTGGATGCGCCCTACATATGCATTTGCTTCTGTGCGTGAGCACAAGGGGACAAGGGCGCTTTAAGATTTTTTGTTTTTTTTTTTTGTCCCTTACATTTTTTTTCTATATCACTTTTATTCCTATCACAAGAAATGTAAACATTCCTTGTAATAGAAAAAAGGCATGATAGATCCTCTTTATGGAGACATTTGGGATCTATAAGACCGATCTATAAGAGCCCAAATCTCCCCTCTCCCTTGGAAAGCATGAGATAAAAACTAAAAAAAACATTGATCTCTGCTTTCCAGAAAAAAAATGGCAGTGGTTACATCTTGAAATTACGTCACTTCCGGCCTCCCAGGACCACAGAGATCCCCGGGGACCATCTGGTCCACGGCCGGCTCTATAGTAACCCAGAGGAACTGTCAGATTTTATACCTGACTCCCCGATCACACGGGAGCGCCCGGAGAGACACAGGTGGGTGGAAGCGGGTGAGAACGTCCTCTCCCGCTGTCTGAAAGCATTTCAGTGGCTAATCAGCCACTAGGATGGCTTTTACAAAAAAGATAATCTAAGTCTAAAAAAAAATATATATATACTGGGACGATGTCTATAGCTGCAGGCATCATCCTGATATAACCACTTCAACCTAAGGATGTCCATGGATGTCCTACGGGAAGTGGTTGAGGGGGACGGTTGAGGGGGGAGGGTTAAAAAACTATTTTTACCACCCCTTACTACAAGTGTAAACAAACCCCAAGTTTAACTTTTTAGGCTTGGGCTAGGAAAGGTTTCCTTTTACCACTTAACCTCCAGAAGGTTTTACCCCCTTCATGACTAGGCCATTTTTTGGTATACTTTACCTGGAAATTGCGCAGTCATGCAACACTGTACGCAAATTAAATTTATAAATTTTTTTTCAAAGAAATAGAGCTTTCTTTTGGTGGTATTTGATCACCACTGGGTTTTTCAACTTTTGCTATATAAATGAAGTAATACAGAAAATTTTGAAAAAAAAAACAATATTTTCTACTTTGTTATAAAACATGTCCAATAAAATCTAATTTTTTCATAAATTTAGGCCACAATGTATTCTGCTACATGTGTTTGGTAAAAAATAAGTGTATTAAGGTTTGTGTGAAAGTTATAGCGTTTACAAACTATGGTACATACAGTATATGTCATGGACATACTACTTCCAGACCTGCAACAGGGCTCAGGCGCATCCCCACCAACAGGTTCCCAGTAAAGAACAGGCGTGCGCCAATGCGCATGTGCCGATCGCAGAGATCGCACGCACAGTGATTCGGCTTTGGCGCCCAGTGGCCTTTAAGAGGGGCTTCCACAATTCAGCACTTGCTGTTTGATCTGCAGCTTCACCTGTGACCTGTTCCTGTAATCAGCATCCGATCACCTGACCTGGCTCTCTGACCACGCTGCTGTCTCCAATCCTGAACCTTGGCTTTCCCTGACTCTGATTCTGTTTACCTGCCTGTCTGATCTCCTGTTACCAGAAACCAGCCCGAACTTGACTATTCCTTGCCTGCCGAATCTGTTGAACTGATCCACTGTGTATGACCCGGCATGTCTGACCTTGCTTCTGCCTGCTGTGTGCACCCTGCTGACCTGCATCCAGCTTACCTGCACCCGGCACTCCAGTCAGTTCCAGTGTCTCCCAGCGGACATCATCTCCAGTTCCAGAGAATCCACCAGGCACTCATACCCCACTGTGCTCCTACGGTCACTGTCCTCAACTCCAGTGATCTGGGAACCAGGGCTGTACGAGAGGTCTCCCTCTGCACGTCAGGCTCACATACGAGGTACATGTCAGTATATTTGAATTGATCAATCATGATGTACAGTACTGAGGGACTATCTAATTTCTTGAGGCCCTTTAAATGCCAGGGTGGTACAAATACCCCCCAAATGACCCCTTTTTGGAAAGTGGACAGTCTGAGGTATTTAGTAAGAGGCATGAGTTTTTTGAAGTTGTAATTTTCTTGTCACAATTTTTTGGAAAATGAAAAAATTAAATAAAATGTGTTTTTTTTTTTTTCAGTTTTTTTACATACTGTCACCAGTGCAGTACAGTGTCATCATATGGCTAGTGTAGAAGTGATCAGGGATACTGACACACAGTATGTAAAAAAATTAAATCATTTTTATTACATTTTTATTTTGTTTTACATTTTTTTCTTTGTTGACTATTTTGTTTTTATTTTGTTTTTACATACCTTCATCAGAGAAGTTCAGTGTCATCATAGTGACACTATACTACTCTGGGGTGTGATTGGGGAATTTGTTTTTAATTTTTTTACACTTTGATTGCTGTTACAGTGATTATCACTGTAAACAGCAAGGTTTTGAAATGTCTTGAATGGGTTACATTCATAACAGCTGTGATTTGCAATTGTGTGCTGTGATTGGCCCACATCTATCATATGCTACAGGGTTCTGTGAATGGCCCAGGTACCATGTGATAACTTTGGGCCAATCGCTGCATCACTATAGGAATCACAGCTGTTATGAATGAAATTCATTCATAACAGCTTTGTAGACATTGTGATCATGTGATCACATAGCAATGATATGATCCCTCGGCCGCTCAAAGCGGCCAGGTATGGGAAGCCACTCTGCCCACTCCCCCCTCGGTTGGGTGACATACATGTACGTGATCCAGTGTGCCGCCCTGTTGCAGTAAATATACTGTGGTTGGGTGGTAACTGGGTAACATGCATCTGTAGTTAAAACTGTTTTAGTTTTTGATAGAGCAGGGAATGGGCAAAGCCCCTATAAGGTTGTTTTTTGTTTTTTTTTTGCAGTCTTTGCCCTGCTGAAGAGATCTCACATTTCTCTTAATTTCCTGTCCTGGTGACACTACAGTAAATGTATTTAATGTTAGCTGAAGTCCTCTCTTCAGTTATCAGTGTAAGAGGTGTTTACGTAGGAAGATCCACCACACCTCCAGTTCAAGTGAGAGCTAAACATTTTTGGATTTTCCATTACTTTATGGTCACCAGGATAAATAGAGAGGGTAAGTCTTCCCATCTTTAGGTCTGCATCTGTTGAAAGAGAATGTTGGAAAACTTTTCTTGCTGTCAGAATACAATATCTCAGTGGGGAGGATTCCTCTATCCATCTCACTTGTGTGGATGGAGGAATCCATTTGTTTTTTTTCCAATCAGCTTCTGGCTGATTGAAAAAAAAAAAAAAGTAATCTATGACCACGTTTATCATGTAAATTTTTTACTCAAACCAGCAATTCAACAGGTATGCTGAATGCACTGTCAGACATATACAGGGCCTTGAAAAAGTATTCACAGCCCTTGAAATGTTCCACATTTTTCATGCTACAACCAAAAATGCAAATATCATTTGTTGCGATGTTATGTGATAGGCCAACACAAAGTGGCACATAATTGTGAAGTGGAAAGAAAATGATAAATGGTTTTCAATTTTTTTTTACAAATAAATATGTGAAAAGTGTGGCATGCATTTGTATTAAGCCCCCTTTACTCTGATACCCCTAACTAAAATATAGTGGAACCAATTGCCTTTAGAAGTCACCTAATTAGTAAAAAGAGTCCACCTGTGTGTAATTTAATCTCAGTATAAATACAGCTGTTCTGTGAAGCCCTCAGAGGTTTGTTAGAAACCTAAGTGAACAATCAGCATCATGAAGGCCAAGGAACATACCAGACAGGTCTGGGATAAGGTTCTGGAGAACTTTAAAGCAGGGTTAGGTTATAAAAAAAATATCCCATGCTTTGAACATCTTGGAATGTTGGAAAGAGTATGGCACAACTGCAAACCTACCAAGACATGGCCGTCCACCTAAACTGACAGGCTGGGCAAGGAGAGCATTAATCAGAGAAGCAGCCAAGAGGCCCATGGTAACTCTGCAGGAGCTGCAGAGATCCACAGCTCAGGTGGGAGAATCTATCTACAGGACAACTATTAGTCGTGCACTCCACAAATCTGGCCTTTATGGAAGAGTGGCAAGAAGAAAGCCATTGTTGAAAGAAATCCATAAGAAGTCTTGTTTGCAGTTTACGAGAAGCCATGTGGGGTACACAGCAAACATGTGGAAGAAGGTGCTCTTGTCAGATGAGACCAAAATGTAACTTTTTGGCCTAAAAGCAAAATGCGGAAAACTAACACTGCACATCATCCCGAACACACCATCCCCACTGTGAAATATGGTGGTGGCAGCATCATATTTGGGGAATGTTTTTCTTCAGCAGAGACAGGGAAGCTGTTCAGAGTTGATGGCAATATGGATGGAGCCAAATACAGGGCAATCTTAGAAGCAACCCTATTAGAGTCTGAAAAAGACTTGAGACTGGGAAGGAGGTTTTCACATATTTGTAAAAAATGTTGAAAATCATTTATCATTTTCCTTCCATTTCAAAATTATGTGTCACTTTGTGTTAGTCTATCACATAAAATCCCAAAAAATAAATTTACACTTTTGGTTGTAACATGACAAAATGTGGAAAATTTCAAGGGTTGTGAATACTTTCTCAAGGCACTGTAGATAGGTATGCCATCTTGTGGATACAACTATGCATAGCAAATATCATGAAAAGTTGGGGGGAAAACCCATAAAAATGTAGAAATCATTACTTTTTATATAAACAATACATTATCAGAACTAAAGAAATTATTTCATAAAATTGTCAATTTCTGAATTAAGCAAACCACAAATCAGATGCATTTTATGTTTTTATTATAGTTACTGTTATAGTTATTATCCATAGTTCATGAATGCTAACCACAGCAGAGAAAAAAAAAACTTATTTAAACCAGGATAAATAATAAGACAGTACTCTAATAGAATATAAAATTTCAATAGCATCGCCAAATTTATTTTTTAAACTTTAAGCTTCATTGGTTAATAACTCCTCAAGCTGTTTTTAATTGCATGGTTGCTATCCTGGTCCTCATGAATGAGAATTCTGCCAAGTGTTTTGGGATCATCATTATCTGTTTATTTTCATTACCTAATTTCATCTTGATTGAAATATTGTGGAGCAGTTTACCTTTTCTGCTATTCTTCTGTCTTGTAAATTGTAGCTTATTGTTTCTGTTCTTTGTAATTAAACAAGCTAATTGGCTAGAACAAAATAATATGCATTAAAAATACATGTTTAGAATGCTAAAATTCTTTGAGCATCACTATCTTGAGAACACTGGTAGAAAAAGGTGAGGAATGCTACCAATTAGTTCATTCTGTAGGGAAAATGTTTCTTTAGGGAATGATATTGCCATTGTCATACAGCAAAAGACTATTTTAATGCTTGTAGCTATGGATCACAAGAGATTGTGCCCCGTGTTTGCAATGATAACCAGCAGCTACTGACAGTGAATTATTACCCTGCCCCTTGGCAATAAGCTTACTCCTCTACCCCAAAATTAAAATGTGTTGATCCTGACATGCTGATCTATCTCTTAATATAGAAACATCACACAGTTTTATTACAATGATATTTAATACAAGACAGATGATTGATTGCAAAGCCATATTTCTTACTTAATAGGCTTTAAAAACAATATTCAGCACTTTGTATATATGTAAATTGAACATTTGACTTGCTGGAGTTCCTAACGGGAAGTGAATAATGACATGGCTGCAATATTCAGTAAATGTCATCATCCTTGTATGTCTAAGCATAGATGAATTCTGAGCAAATGCTGCATGATACTCTAACCCTGGGGGAGTTATATACAGAATCTAAGAAAATCGAATTGTAACTATGCTCTAAAAGAACATGACTCCATATTTTCAGTGATCGCACTGTTTTAGTTATTGCTGTTTATTTAAAAGTATTTTTTACATTCATTTTTTCTATATAGGGTATTTAATAAAGAAGTTTACCTGGCCTAAAACATTTTTAAGTAATCTCAGTGATACAGTTCAGGAACCACAGTACCTGCATTAGTCTTTAAAGTGTAAAAAAATCCAGAATTTCCATGTCTCAATGTATACAATTTTCTAAAAGAATAACTATACCCAACAATCCCTGTGCCTGCGTGCGTTTCCTCTGGGTACACCAGTTTCCTCCGACACTCCAAAGACATGCTGGTAGGTTAATTGGATCCTGTCTAAAATTGGCCCTGGTATGTGTATGTATGAATGTGAGTTAGGGACCTTAGACGGTAAGACCCCTTTCACACTGAGGCATTTTAGGGCTAAAAATAGCACCTATAAAGCGCCTGAAAAAAGTCTGCTTTCACACTGGGGCGGTGCACTTGCAGGACCGAAAAAAAAAAGTCCTGCAAGCAGCGTCTTTGGGGCATTAAAGGTGCGGTGTATACTAGGGGGTGATCAAGGGGTTAACTGTGTTCCCTTGTGTGTGTTCTAACTGTAGGGGGATGGGACTGACTAGAGGAGATGACAGATCGTTGTTCCTAGCTAGTAGGAACACAGGATATGTCTCTCCTCTCCTCATAGAACAGGGATTTGTGTGTTTACACACAAACGTCCCTGTTCTGGCTCTCGTGCCCGCGACTTCCGGCCATGCGCATCGGCACCCCCACTTAAAGGACCGACGTACAGCTACGACATTTCGTTGGAACGTGCCGTCCTGCCGCAGTATAATGACAGCGGCTGTTCCACAAGCGGTTAAAGTGATGCTTATGGTTCCCTTCATAGATACAGTGGAGACTTGTGAGTAGTTGCCTAGGGACAGGAAGTGTGTTATTCGCCAGATTACCAGGTAAAAGAATAGAAAAAAATCTCTGAAACAAGTAGAAAATGCAGGTACCTCACCTAAAGATTAGTAAACTGCAGTGCATTACATTTTTGTTTTTGCATTTAGATACACTTTATAGTGATAGTACACCCTTGCATAAGCTTACTGAAGTGACTAGCCTCAGGAGATATACAAAGAAGAAGCAATTCTTTCTACATAAGTTTCACCTGTTTATCTGCACTCTTTCCCAGAGCCTTATAAAGTAGACAGAAGTGACTCCTGTAAATAGAAGGGCAGAGCAGCCAGATTCCACCATAGGTGCTATGGACTGAGGCAAGTACACTTTATATTATTTGTTCTTCTCTTTTATTTTAGAGGTTCACAACCACAACAGCAAATTAATCTGTTAAAAAGTTTCTTACCTGGAGACCCTTTTTCATGCTAACAAAGACCTAGCTCTATCAGTCAACTATCAAATGTAAAAGCTTCCAATGCTCTCTGAAAGTGGTTGTAAAGTCAGAAGGTTTTTTATCTTTATGCATTATATGCATCTTATATAGGACATTGTCTTGCCTTCTTTTTTCCTCACTTGCCATGGGACAGGGCTCTTCACACGTTGGGTGTGGTACGAGATATAACATTGTATTTAAAAATGACTGCTGCAGTTAGCCAGTCAGATTCACTGTTTTACTTACTGAAGACCGTAGTAAGGGGCAGCCGGCTACTGAGTCAATTTCTTAAGCATATGGCTTGATAAGAAGGAATCCTCCATTTTGTGTACTAGTTTACTCTACCAGAAGTGTAGGGGCCTTTTGGGCTGTCATCAGGCTTCAGTGGAACAGGTTTGCAAGGCTGCAACCTGGTCTTCAATTCATACCTTTACGAGTTTTTATTAGGTAGATGTAATTGCTACTGATGATGCTGCATTTGGTTGCAATGTCTTTAGGACTGCTGTGTAGCTTGGGATTTGCAGTGGTGGCTGTGTCTCCCTCCCCTTGTGGGTAGTGTACTGGGACACCCCAGGTCATAGAGCTGCACGATTAATCGTTAAAAAATCGCAATCTCGATTCAACCCCCCTCACAATCTCTATGCAGAATTTTCCGATTCATTCATGTAACAAATGTAGAAAGCTGTCAGTCAGCAGCTCTCCTACTCTGCTCCCCCATGCTCATTGGAGCGCTGAGCTGTGGAGGGGCGGGGAGCAGTTGTCTCAGCAGCTCGCTGAGAGTCTGAGACTGCCATCAGTCCAGGCACCTGGCGAATCCAGACTTCGGAAGTCAGGATGACGCGGTGCCTGGACTGACCCTGGTGACGTCAGCAGAGAATGGACTTCAGACTGCTCTCTGATGAAAACGGGACACAGGAGTGCAAAACGGATTGCACTCATGTGACCCATAGGAGAAGCCCAGCTGAATGAGCTCAGGCTGGACTTCTCCTTTAAGATAAAAAAACCTTCTGTGTGTAGCAGCCTTCCTAGCACCCCCTAATTACTTAACTCAGCCCTGTCTCTCTCCAGCGATGTCCACGAGTGTCTTAGGCCATCCAGGACTCTCCCGCCTGATAAAACACAGAAGTGGCGCCATTGGCTCCCGTGGCTGTCAATCAGATTCAGTTAGCAAATCAGGGGAGAGAGGGGGCGGGGCCAGGCTGGGGCTGCCACCCTAAACCTAAATATCCTGAATAAACACAAAAAATAATATAATCCGCTGCCCAGCTGCCCGCACTACCCACACTTCCCCAAACTGTGATAATACTATATATATATATATATATATATATATACACACACACATACAGTGTGCAGCGCTAATAATGTAAATATAAATTCCTCTGGAAGTCACGAGAGTGACGAAACCGGTAGGAGGAGCTTGATCAGCTGACGAGAGAGGTAGCAGGAAGTGAAGGAGAGCTGACATAGGACAGGGGGATCGCCACGAAAACTCGGGGTTCCAGAGGCGGACCACAGGTGACTATCACCCCTCAGCACTATAGCACTTTAAAAGGCATTTTTATTTATTTGAAATGTGAGTTGTATATATGTGGAGTTTTATGTGCAATTAAAACCTTTTTAAACGGTATCACGCTATTGCATGCATCTGTCATTTCCTGCATGTGATGTATGAGGAGATTTTCTGAACATACCAGGAGAAAATAGAGACCTCTGAGCTGGGTTATTATCAGAAGGAGCAGGTGTCCTGTGTTCCATATTAGTGTTCCACAAACCTGCATTGGATAAAGCAAAGGAGGATCTCTGCAGGCTACTGCGATCTATTACAGGCTTATTATTTAAGCCCCTAGGATGAGGGAACACCCAGTGGGGGTTGTGTGTGCACCACGCATGAAGACACCAATATCACATGATTGATGTTACTATGGACTTTTGCTGTTCGGTTTAAATATTTCATCAAGGTATTCACGGAGCACGAGCACTTCGTTTTTTATATGGACTATTGCCGTTTAGTTTTATATTATCCTCATTGAGGACTGAGTGCAATATCATGGAGCACAAGTACTTTTGATTTATATATTCCTATGTATGGTGTTATGTTATAGATATCTTTGCTATATATAGTTTATTGGATTTATATCTACATTAGTAGCGCTGCACAGTGTGTTTATATATCCATGTCTGAATGGACACAGGGAGCTGTGACTTGGCTCGGGTGCCCCCATAGCAAGCTGTTTGCTGTGGGGGCACTTGACAGGAGGGAGGGGCCAGGAGCAGCAAAGAAGGACCTCAGAAAAGGAGGATCCAGGCTGCTCTGTGCAAAACCAACTAAGTATAACATGTTTGTTATTTTTATTTTATTTTTAAAACAAGACTTTACAATCACTTTAAGCTTGTTCTGGGTCCTGTGATGTTCTCCAAGAAATAGATTTTACAGATAAGCACAAAATCCAGTTTTTATCATGCACACCAAGATTACCGTCTACAACTAAAAGATTTCTGAGCATGGCAATAAATGACTGCACACAATCCCTGAAGACATATTTCCAAAGGAAATGATCTAACTGTAAGTGTCAAAAAATGGTAGCTACCTGCACAACACAAATACATCAAAAGGTAGTAAAAATGGTGATATTTGAATCAATGCTCTGGAGAAAAATACCTCTAGACTGTAGCTTTGGATAAACTAGTAAAAAAAATACAGAGTATGAGGGAAATGTTTTCCTCTACTATATATACACTGACATTCCTGAGCAAAACTATATGCTATAATGTTTACATGTATGTTACTTGCCAATCTTGCTCTTGAAGGGTGGTTATATATTGCTTGATATTTGCAAGCAGTGCAACAAGTTAAATTATAATTAATTGGCCACACAATCATTTATTACCATGTGATAACAAGCACTTTACTTGTGCTGTAATTTCATAGGCCAAGAAAGGAAGAAAAACTACACTTGGTACCTTATTAAGATGCACAGTAGTACTGTATTCTGATGTAATTACACCATACCAAAAATAATATCATACAATACCAAAAAGTTATAGGTTCAAACAGTTTTGTTATCAACAGTCACATGGCTAGATGGTCCATAATTACAAAGATAGCAGAAGTAGACAAAGAGAAAAAAATTGCTAGCGTACATGGGTTTTTTTTTAATTTGTCCTGGACTTGAGTCTATGAAGCATTTTGAAAGAACCTGGAAAGCAGTGTTAAGAGTTTTGAACTAGGTGGTATACAGCAGTGTTGATTTTTGTTTACGTTGTAAAGGGTATGCAAAGTGAACAAAAGGTAAGTGGATGGCAAAAAGCCTTGCCTCAAAAGCAACCCATTTTTCTCCTGAAAGCACCTGAAGCATGGTTTCCAATATCTCAATTTGACTTCCTTCTTGAGTCCGACATGCAAATACACAAGCCCATATGTTACTTGGGAAGCACAATGGATGCATGGCCATATTTGGTACCTGCTTTACAAAAGGCTTATGCTTTGTTAAAGTAGAAGTAAACCCCCCTGTCGTTTTCAGCCAAGGAAGCAGCCATCTTTGCCTCTGTTTAATCTACAACTGCCATGATGCTGCACATGTGATCAGTTATGACACCAGCCATTGGATGGTTTGACAGTTTGGTTGAGAGTACAATCAATGGGAATGTTACATTTCCGGCACGTGCCGGAAATCAAATTGTTTTATGGATGGGTTTACTTCCGCTTTAACTATGCCCAATTGTAAATAAAAAGTTATTGTACTATTATTGATAAATTTATGTATTTGTTATGTGGATTAATCTATTGAGCTTTAGTATTCAAATAGTATGGCTGTGGCCTTAAACAGAAGTGTACAATAAGTATCTTGGGTTAGCAGTTTAGATCACAAAACCTGTTCTTATGAATGCTACTCATTATTTTAGCATAGGTCCTCAACATTTGACGACCTGGAAAATGAAGAATTAACACTTAAATATGTATTAAACCACTTAAATACCGGACACTTTCACACCCTTCCTGCCCAGGCAAACTTCCAGATTTCAGCGCTCTGGATCGAGATGGGGCTCAGGTATGTATTAGGGGGGCTGGAGTGGCAGGAGAACACTGCCGGGCAAATCTCCAGGGAGGAAGACAGCCAGGTGGACTGGTGAGTTTTACAGTTGGAGAGGACCGAGAGGCATGCCTGAGAGGACTGGGAGAGAGCAGTCTGGGATGGATGAAGAGTCAGTATGGGAGGACTGTGGAGAAGTGTAGCCAAGAGAGCTGGAGAAAGCGGCAGCTGCAGCCAGGTGGTCTGGCAGTGCCTGAAGAGGTGGTGCTGGGATCAGTAGTCGCAGGAGGAGGACAGTTGGGCACTAGGATTTTGCTACACAAACAAGGGACCCGCGGTCCCTGCCTGTAAAGGCCATTTGTTACTTATCTCACCGAGCCTTTGTCAGGTCACTCAAACAGTGCCAGCTGGTCCTGGGAGTTGAAGTTCTAAAAGCAAGATTCATGCAACATGCAACAACAAGATTCATAAAACATAAAAACAAAGCACTGGACTGTTCTTCTGATTTAAGTGTGCTGTGAAGATGTGGTGTGCCTGGCTGTGCAGGGTGGGGGATCCCTTTCTACTTGCGGCTCCTTATGGGGTGCGCTACATATAATTTAAGCAGGGGATTACCAAAGTTGGAAAATTATTTTAACGGTTCCTTCAAGGTAAAAATATTAGGAAAGGCTGATATAGAGCAATCAAAATATTATTTCTGGGGTTGCTGGTCAATATGGTTTTATGTAATTAGTTTTCAATGCTCTTGTTCTGCTATATGAAAGCCAAGACAAGGTGTCAGAACAACACATCCTTTGTAGATTCCTTATTAAACTATCAATAATGAAAGAGCATATAGGCAGCTTCAGGATGATGCATGAACACAAGCTACTATTCTTTTATATACAGTATGCATGCTATAGTAAATTTAGCCAACATTGGGACTCTGATCTCATCAACAGCTTTGCACTTTGTTTAGTCAGCAGGGCTATACAGTATAAAAAAAGATCATGGTTATTAATATTTATAATCTATGTAGCTAGTAATTAGTCAAAATAGTGACATTCATTTCACCAGCAATATATGTAAAAAAAAAAGACCCTGTAAATTTTAACTTCCATTAGTTCACACACTTCAACTATTCATTCTCCGCAATCACTTTCAATTGTCAAACTACAGTCAAAAATGTGGCGGGCAATCTCGACTCACCATTAATTTATTTCCAAGCACGATATATAAATCATATGCGAGAAAGTTCAAATGACACCAGCACTGTTCGCCCAGAAGCTTCAGTCATTTAGAAAATGAAAACTGAACCTGTAGTGGAAATCTGCTGGGCTGCTGTGAATTAAAATATTCAGAACTGCACAGTGATATTGGCTAGATACGCAAAACAAAATATCTTTTTTTTTTACACTGTAACACATTGACATTTTGTTCCCAACAATGATAAAGGAGAAGACAAAATGAAATGTATTATTTACATTACGAAATCTTGATCTGATTAACAGGTGTATGTTTTACTACCTGCTAGGACGAGACCAGATTGTAATGCACCACTGAGCTAGCAAGCTGATAAATATAATGTGATGATACTGATTGGGTTCACAATGGGAGTGAATTCAACAGAATAAAAAATGAGCAGAACATGCAAAATGATGTGTACTGCACACTATGTAAAATACAAGACATGTTCTCCATCATAAAAAAAAAATGGGAAACTTCTCAGCAGAAATCAGACACAGAGGTTGATTTACTAAAACCGGAGAGTGCAAAATCTGGTGCAGCTGTGCATGGTAGCGCGATCAGCTTGTAACTTCAGTTTATTCAATTAAGCTTTGACAAAAAAAACAACCTGGAAGCTGATTGGTTTCTATGCAGAACTGCATTCGATGTTGCACGCTCTAGTTTTAGTAAATCAACCCCACTGTTTCTTTGCATTGATTTACAAAATTTTACTTTTACAAATTCATTTTTAGGAGGGGTCCCTTTAAAAATACAAGTATAAGTATAATTAAATGCTGTTTATACACATACTGTAACTGCTGCCATTCAAGGTGTAAGGCTTCCAAAACTGCAGAGAGTGAAGCACTTAAAGGAGTGTTTCACCTATTACCTATTCAGATGTCACCTGGATTGACCAGTAAAGCAAAACTGACCATGGCCATCATAATAATTCCTCTTAGTAAAATGTGGTCATATAGCCAAAGCGTGATATTTGTTTGTATGGCTAAATCTAAAGGAGTTGCAGCAATGTAAAGCTAGGCCAAGTGTGGACTTCTTATAGTATGTTAAAACAAACCTGAAAGGCACATTGGTGACTTTAAACAAACAAAACTGCTAAAGTGCAGGCACCTTATGGTGGATACTAGCACCTTTGTTAATACTGTATTCAATGTCTGTGTCCCAGTGAACCCTTGGATGATCCAATGCGCAAAATATGCAGAAAGAATTGTATTCTGCCTTACCTAAAATGCATCTTTAATTTTTTTTCACTTAGATGTCCCTACCCCAAATGAGAGCTGCCCCCCACCATCATGGTTTTATATGTACTAGAGATGAGCTTGAGTGTCCTCTGAACTCACCTCTATCCGAAATTCTATCTTTTTTTAGTCCAATCAGCTTCAGGGTAGGTCATTCGCTGCCCCACAGCATTGCTACTTTGATCGAGGTGCATAGTTTTCTCTAACAATTTTGGCTATGCCCCAGGTCTTTATAACTAGACCACCTTGAAATGCAAACACGATGATAATGAAATTCATGCAAGCCCTGCACATCACCGGACTACGGCCCCAATCTCCTTATCACATAGAGGGAGTGAGCATTTCCGTGTGTCACATAGGCCAGCTCATTTACTCGAATGGGCTGCGAAACACGTTTGTCACCAGAAAAAAAGCTTAACAAGATTTGTGAAGGCGCAGGTTGCTGCGATTGCCACACAATCCTGTCAAATACACTTCAGTAGTGCCTATTTTTGGACAATAAGGGGGTGATTTACGAAAACAGGTGCACACAGAATTTAGTGCAGTTGTGCATAGTAACCAATCAGTTTCTAAGTGCACATAGTCCTCAAGGAAAGTATATAGATAAATGTAAACAGTATAATGGCATAGTTAACCACCTCAGACCAACAGGTCCTTAAATACTGGGGACAAGGACAATGAGATATAACAGATTTTTTAAATAGTCAATAGATGGGAAAGAACTTTGTAGTGACCTGTTTTGGAATCTAAGGAAGTGCCAATGGCTCCCGCTGCTGCCTCTGATCCCAGTGAGGAGAGAAAGAGAGAGCAGCGCCACTCAGGTAAGTATTTAGGGGAGCAGAACATAGAAGTTTTTTTATAGCTTAATGGAGAGAATGCCATAGTATAGAAACCTTAAAGTATAACTAAAGGAAAAACATTTTTTTTTTAGTTTCGGATGGAGTGGAGAGGGATTAGAACACCTGTCAGTTTCTATTGCTGTCTGTGCTCCTGTTAGGAAGCTTCGCTCTCTCTATTTGGCCTGTTTACTGTTATCATTTAAAGTGAAAGTAAAAGAAAATCCCAAATTTTGGGTTGTCCCCAGAAAAGTAATAGAGCGGAAATATTTTAATGGGAGCACTAGTTCTGGTGATCAGGGAGTCCCCAGGAGATTTCCTTAATTTGCAGACATTTTATATTACTTCCTGTTCTGGCTATGGGACAGGAAGTGAGAGGAAATCTCCCCAATGGGACACCGATGGCAAAAATAAACCTTACAGGGGCTAGAACCCTCCCTTGCTCTATCCAAAATGAAAAAAAGTTTTGCCTATAGTTCTACCTTAAGCCTTTACAGCCACTTTAGGGTGCCAGTTTATCAAGGCCCAATGGAATTTCTCCACTTTGGATGGAATTAGAAGTAGGCCTCTGCAGTGCAGGAGAGAATCCTGGAGTGTGGCTAGATTCTACCAACTAAAAGAAAAGCATATGCTAATGCCAGACATACCCAATGAGAAACTCTTTTAAAATAGAATGTAAAACAAGATGGAAAGAAAGAAAAGAATAAAAAGAGTTACCAATGATTATATTCTCCATTCGCTATAGGTTACAATTTAATGAGATAACACATATTATTCATAGATATTTACCCATATTATATGGTGGGAAGGGTTCAAGAGAGGTTTTATCCTCAGGAGTTCAATTCGTAGCTAGAAAAGCACCTATCATAGAAAGCATAGCTTCTACTACTTCTACTATCTCTCTCTAAAAATAGCTCAGGCACATAGGTGAGTGCTCCAGGCATGTACAGATGTGGACACTATTATTACTCAAGTTGTGCCTATTTGGGAGATTCTCATTTTATCAGGTCATACCCCAATTTCAGAACGCATAGGGATACAAACATAATGAGACATTTTGTAGATTGTCATCAAGGAGATTTGACCTCATTTAAGATAGAATTTATAGAGAGGGTAGATAAACCCATTAGAGGGGGAGAAAGAATTTTAAATTTAAGAAAAGAAACCTATCTATCTCTTCCATGTAAAAGTACCTCCTGTTTGTGTGTGTGTGTGTGTGTGTTTTCTTCCCCTTGTTTTTTTCCTTCCTTCTTCCTCTCTGCACCCAACATCCCTCCACCCCCTTCCTAAAATTTGTAATGTGTTTAATCAAACGCACATATGTCTAACAGTCTATTATATAGATTCTCCTTTAAGAGACGTCCAGTATTAAGCCGGCTATACACCATTAGATTTTTTAACAAAAATTTGTACAAATATTTTTACAATCATTTGTGCAAGCAGTCTTACTATTTCATTTGTTTTTTACATTTGATTTTGTAGTGAATGCACTTTTCGGAATTAAAACTGCATACACTTAGAAATTCGTATGAGAAAATTGTTCCATCCTGCTCCTTTGAATTTTCTCATTACTATGGACGAAAATGAATGTCGATTTGACCTTATTAACAATTAGAAAATCATACTAATGTTCTTAAAACAAAAAATGTCAAGCTAAATTTTAGGAAAGTATACCCAGCTTTAGTCTAGTGTGTATAAAAGAATGTTCTTCCTGATTACCTCCTATCTGTATAACTAAGCCCTTTTGGGTGAAACACGTTAGGAGAGGCGGTCTTTGGACAGACAGTATTTGTTGTGATTCTCTGTTTAATAAACTAGTAAGCTTTGTGATGTCATCAGTGTGCGGTGTCTTTCATTATCCAATGTTTGCCAGTTCAAATATGTTAAAAAAGTCAACAGTTTTGACATGACTGTAAATTCCCGTGACATCTACTATTTTATTAACCCAGGCAGCCACCAGAAACTCAGACAAATGGTGTTTTGCTGCCAGATCAATAAGCTGTGCCTGGATCACAGACCTAAAGGATATGTCACCTGTAGAAGAGTAGTCTGCTCTAGTTTTTATAAATATTGACAAGCTTAACAGATGTTTTATTGGTTTATGTATAACTATAATTAGAACAATCATAAAGCAGCATATGTATCTAAAGTATTTCTCACCAACCTTCAGTACATTTCTAGCATCAAACGATTCTCTTTCTCTTTGGCCAGGCTTTCCAGGAGATACAGTACTTCTCTCTTCAGCTATAATGGAAAAAATGTTACCAGTTATTTAATTTGCCTTTGTGAACTAGAATAAATAAAACTAGAGTGCTCTCTGTTAAAAAAAGGTCCATAAAACGAGGGTAGAAATGCTAAAGCAGTTTATATATAAAGGTAATAAAACACTCCCACCAAATGCTCTGCTGAGTGTTTTATTTTTGATTATATCAATCATACCTTCAAGAACATATCACACACATATTACTGCATTTCAAGATAACCTTACATTAAAATAATAACGCAGGCTATTTATAGTACAGAGTTGCATGCATTGAAAATGTCTTCAGTAGGGGTGAGGTTTAAGTTTGGGTCTACCATGGGTTAGAGGCAAACCCTGCCTTGTTCGTGGTTACGCACTGCACATGTGTTATGCACTCCTGACCCAGGGACTTAAGCTTGAACTTAATTTAAGTAAATTAATTACTAATAATTTAAATAAAAAATGTGACTGCACTATGTGGTTAAATAAATAATAAAAATATCTAATAGGAAAGCTGCTAGGCCAAGATATAGAAAACAGAGTAAATGAACCGTCGCAACAGACAAAATAAACAGAGGAAAAAACATACACAACATACAATGCACAATGAAACCCTCTGGATAATAAAATTGGGCACATAAACAATGGGATATGTGCAACTTTCAGTAACTAAACTGTGATTAGAGAGAAGGGGGAAATAAAATCCATTTATCATGAAGTGGGAATACGAGCAGTAGAATACTAATTGGCAGAGGACCCACTTACAAATCCTAAGCAAGCCAATTTCATCATTGAATCATTATTACTATTTAACCACTTATTTTTCAAAATTGTTGTTTACAAGTTAAAATAATTTTTTTTTGCTAGAAAATTACCTGGAACCCCCAAACATTATATATATATATTTTTTCTAACACCCTAGAGAATAAAATGGCGGTCGTTGCAATACTTTTTGTCACACCGTATTTGTACAGAGGTCTTACAAGCGCACTTTTTTTGGACACTTTTTTGAATTAAAAAATAAGACAACAGTAAAGTTAGCCCATTTTTTTAAATATTGTGAAAGATGATGATACGCTGAGTAAATTAAAACCCAACATGTTACGCTTCAAATTTGCACCTGCTCATGGAATGGTGACAAACTTTTTCCCCTTTAAAAATCTCCATATGCGACGTTTCAAAAAATTCTACAGGTTGTATGTTTTGCGTTACAGAGGAGGTCTAGGGCTAGAATTTTTGCTCTCGCTCTAACGATCGCGGTTATACCTCACGTGTGGTTTGAACACTGTTTTCATATGCGGATGCTACTCACATATGTGTTCGCTTCTACACGCGAGCTCGGTGGGATGGGGTGCGTTTAAAATGTTTTTTTTTTATTATTTATTTTACCTTTTATTTTTACACTGTTCTTTTAAAAAAAAAATGGTGTCACTTTTATTCCCAATACAAGGAATGTAAACATCCCTTGTAATAGAAAAAAAGCATGACAGGATCTCTTAAATATGAGATCTGGTGTCAAAAAGACCTCAGATCTCATATTTACAATAAAATGCAATAAAAAAATTAAGAAAATGTTGTTTGAAAAAAAAATTGTTGCTTTAAAGAGCTATGGGCAGAAGTGAAGTTTTGACGTTGTTGCAATGATATGGAGTAGGGTGGGGGTCATCTTCCCCTCACTCAGCTCCATACCACAGAGGGGAGAGGACACAATAAGCGGCGCAGGGCATCGGAACATGGCAGGAGGGGGGGTCCCTCTCCCGCCGCCGAAAAAAATGATTTTGCGGCAAATCCGCCCTAGAGACCGCTTTTATCTGAAAGTGGGCGCCCGCTGAAGAAGAGGATACCGGGCTTATGGCAGCTAGCTGCTGCCATAACAACGATATTCCTCTTCAAAGCGCCGACATATAACGACGGGGGGTGGTCCGTAAGTGGTTAAAAAACAACCATTTTGGGGGGGCGCATGTGTGGCGCCGAGGAAGATGGACGCCTGACTCTGTAGCTCCGCTCCACCCGGGACTATAGAGGCTTCCTGAGGGCTACAAACAGCACATTGCACATCAATTTTTGCACCCCTCAAGCCACAAACACTTGGTGCATGTCGTCGAGGATAAGGAAATCCCGAGGATCCTCTCAAAACACCCTGACCCACTATCTCCTCCGCACGCGGGAACGTTTCAGCATGCCTTAAGATGGCGCGGCTGGGAAAGGGGAGTCTCCTGCTCCGGCTCCTCCGTCACGATCGAATCCCTCTCCGTCCGAAAGCAATGCGGGTGAGTACCACACCACCCTTTCTAAGGCGGATCTGGATGTCAGTCTGGAGGCCATGTACACTATACTAGCTACCAAATTTCAAACGGAGCTGCACAAAACATCCCACACCCTGTCACAGGAAATAGCGGCCTTAGGCTCACGTACTGAGCTCCTTGAAACTAAACATGACGAACTTGCCTTGGCTTATAATGACCTCAGTAAATAATTTACGTCTAAGAGGCATTCCTGAGACAGAGACAGACTTAATTCCGACCGTAATTCGATTATTCTAATCACTCCTTCCAGACTATGACTCCGCAGCTTTCAAATGCGACCGCATCCACAGGGGACTTCGTCCGAAACCACCAGATGACAAACCCCCCCGGGACGTGGTCCTCTGCATGAAAGACTTTCTCACTAAGGAGGAAATCCTGAGAGCTGCCCGTAATAAACAACGGATAACACTTGATGACCATCCTATCCAGATCTACCCGGATATCTCCCCTGCCACCTTGGACAGGCGAAGAGGCCTGAAGGAAATCACCTCTGCACTTCAATCTGCACATATCCATTACAGATGGGGATTTCCATTTAAACTGCTGGTTCCCCATAATGGCACCACCTTCTCAGCTACCTCCCTACAAGAGGGTCAAGAAATTCTGGTGAAACTCGGTCTCCTAGATGCAGCTGCAATTCGTCGCCCTCCATCGACACCCCGCCCGGCCCCCATCTGGCAAACCCCGCCACCCAGGAGGGATAGAAGAAGGATCCGCTATGATATCGGAGAGGACCTCGCCATGCAACCACGCTGAAAGCGTCGCTGACTATCACTCATTAGTTCCTTGAGACGCTCTGCACTTAACTTTCTCTAACCTTACTAAGAGTGGCTGTCCCTCGGAGCCATGTCATGTCCACCCCAC
Organism: Aquarana catesbeiana; assembly: GCF_042186555.1. Classification (NCBI taxonomy): domain Eukaryota; kingdom Metazoa; phylum Chordata; class Amphibia; order Anura; family Ranidae; genus Aquarana; species Aquarana catesbeiana. The sequence continues at coordinate 148,798,407 of NC_133331.1, read as the reverse complement.
CCAGCTAAAGTTTTTTCTTATTTTTTTTTGGGCGTTGCATCTCCTTTTTACATTTTATTACTTGAACTTGTTTTCCTTTTGTCAGTTAGCCCTACAGGTTTCTCGCTCTGCAACCCCACCAATGGGTTTTTGCAGTGTGGCTGGGTACGAGACCTAGTTGTCTCGCTTGTGACTGTATTTTTTATCAGGTAAAGCTTTGTTTTACTTTTTTCTCTACCTGATCCAGTTTGAATGTTGAACTTCATGTCCTTTTCTAGTTCTCTACGTTGTTTTTTTCTTTTTTTGAGTATACTCGTTTACAGTTTTTCTTTTTTCCTTGATCAGTCAGTTCTCAGCCTTGTAACTTTTTTCATCATATGTCCTACATGTGAGATTCACATGTCCTACATGTGAGATTCACATGTCCATTCTTGCTAATACCTTTTACAAGAAGAATAGATACTGTATTTACAATGTGTTGTGTGGGATAATGGCGGAACCCCTGCTGGGACTAGTATGCCTTAGTTTGCAAATACAGACTAATTTCCTTGCATGGTTAGCTTTGTACTCTCTCACATACGATAGAGTAGTTATGACCAATTATGGTAATTACATGTATTTCACATAATGTGAAGGGATTTAATTCCCCCATAAAGAGACGTAAGGCCTTTGATCTGTATGGTCATATAGGTGCCAAGATTCTTCTGCTGCAGGAGACACACTTTTCCCATTCCTCACACCCTAAATTCTTTCACAGGAACTTCCCTCAATCGTTTTACTCCCTTTATTCAGCCAAAAGCAGGGGTGCCGCCATATTCTTACATGCTTCCCTCCCTATGGAGGTAAAACAATGCTTTAAAGATAAGGATAGCAGGTTTGTCATTATCAAAGGTGTGTTACACAACAGAGAAATTACAATTGCCAGTGTATACGCCCTTAGTGACGCACCCGCATCCTTTTTTAAATCCTTTTTTGATAAATTGGTCTCCTTGAACTCTCCCCATATCATAATAGGGGGTGATTTCAACTTAGTAGCTAACCCTTCACTTGATAGATCCTCCTCCACAAACGCCTCCAAAGCCTTCCCCAGGTCTCTAACCCAAGGCCTTTTGGACCACCAGCTGGTTGACACCTGGAGAACACACAATATGGGGCTTAAGGAATTCACCTTTTACTCGCACCCTCATAACAGTTACGCCAGGTTGGATTACATTTACACTACCCCCATCATATTAGAAAACTCCACTGATGCCACGATCCACCCCTGTGTTTGGTCTGACCATCACGTAACCTCCTTTACAACTAACTTTATTGGATTGGCTCCCACACCACATACATGGAGACTGAACGAGGCTTTGCTCTCGGATCTAGTGGAAGAATCTGAGACAGCTAAGTCTATTGAGGAATACTTTTCTCTTAATGCTCTCCCTGATACTCCACCTTCCATTTTATGGACTGCCCATAAGGCAGTTCTGAGAGGTAAACTAATCAGCATCGCCTCATCCCACAAGATGCACAGACAAAAAATTTTGAACCTTACAACTGAACTAGACCGCATTTACAAAAACACTAACATTTTGGGCCTGAAGTCGACCAGAAAATTGATAGACCAAAAGCGTCTTGAATTAGACTCCCTCCTGTCCTCCAAGATTGAAAAAGCCCTAAGATGGTCCAGAGCCAAATTTTTACTGCATAACAACACCGCATCAACCTTATTTGCAAGAAAGCTCAATCAGACCTCCCGTCCCACACATGTGTATAAACTTACCTCAGAGACGGGTATGCCCACTTCCCACCCCAAAGAGGTGCTTCGAATTTTTGAACAATTTTATTCCTCCCTATTAGCTCCAGTCCAAAATCCTCCTACTTCGGTAGAAGATACTTGGCTTCAGGACATTCCTATACCCATTCTCTCACCCACTCAAATAGAGAAGCTCAATGCTCCTATCACACCCTCAGAGGTTCTTAATGTTATCAAATCCCTCAAGATAGGCTCTGCCCCAGGCCCGGACGGCTTTTCGGCCATATACTACAAAAAATTTGCTAACCTTCTTTCCCCTGGTTTAGTACAACTGTTCAATTGGGTCCTACAAGGAGGTAATTTCCCAGATGAAATGCTGCTGGCAAATATGTCCCTGATCCCCAAACCTAATAAAAATCATTTACTTCCCCAAAATTATAGACCGATTTCGGTCATGAATAACGATGTAAAAATTTTCAGTAGAATCCTAGCAGAAAGGTTGGCATCTATTATATCCTCTCTTATCTCACCCTTCCAATCAGGATTTATACCCCATAGATTCATAACGGATAACATTAGGCTAGCCTCTAACATTATACAAGACTCCAATATGAATTCCCGTAAACTCTTTCTACTCAGCCTAGACATACACAAGGCGTTTGATAGCGTCTCCTGGAGCTATCTATGCATCCTTCTGCAACGCATGGGTTTTCGGGATGAATATTTACATGGGTTCCGAGCCCTTTATGTAAACCCCAAAACTCGTATCAAAATACCGGGCTGTAGTTCCAATTTCTTTTCCATAGGGAGGGGCACTAGGCAAGGATGCCCACTCTCCCCACTAATTTTTGCCCTTGCCCTAGAACCCCTAACTATTGCGATACTTAACAACCAAGATATATCGGGTTACACCAAAGGCTCCTCTTCCTACAAATTCTGTTTGTACGCTGACGATGTCCTCTTGTTCCTAACTAATCCTCACATTTCCCTGCCAAATCTCCTACAGACCTTATCAAATTTTGCGGGAGTCTCCAGCCTCAAGATCAAGGTCTCAAAATTGGTCGCTCTCCCGGTGGGGTTCTCTCCGGGGGAGATACAACAACTTAAAAGTACCTTTCACTTTGTATGGGCAGATACCAGTCTATCATATCTAGGCATTGATCTGACGGGAGACTTTGGCAAACTCTTTGAAAACAATTATCCCTCCATGTTCTCTAAATTGAAAAAAACACTTAAATCATGGAATCAACTCCACATCTCTTTCCTTGGTAGAGTCACAGCCCTAAAAATGGTAATACTTCCCAGGTTACTATACCTTTTTCGTTCCCTCCCAATTAGAGTGTCTAAATCTTACTTACTCACCCTTCAAGCCCACATTAATAAATTTATCTGGCAAGACAAACCTCCCAGATTTGCTAGGGAAATTCTTTACCGTTCTCCAAAGAGGGGGGGCCTGGGGGTCCCCCGTATATGGTTATACTATATTGCTAGTAGATACGCACAACAAGCCCAGTGGAACATTAGAGACTCCAAGGTCCCATGGGTCAAATTTGAACAGGACTCTATTGCCCCACTATATCTACCTGGATTAATGTGGTCCTCAACTCCCCCCTTCACAGAAATATCTACCAAAAACAAAATAGTAACTATAGGTTTGAAACTCTGGAATTCATATAAGAGAAAATATAATCTCTCTTCTCAGTCCCCCCTTGAAGCCTCCTATATTGGAGACCCTAGATTCCCCCCAGCCTATACTCACCCGGAGTTATTTGAGGGGTGGACTCAACATAATCTGATCACATTGGGGGATTTCCTAGCTGACTCCAAATTTATTTCATTTTCAATATTTAAGTCCCGTTATCTTATTCCAGATAGAGAATTCTACCATTTCCTTCAAATTCGACATTTTTTTCAACAGCATTACACCACCCCCTCAGCAGATAACACGACGACATACGAGGATTTGTGCCACACAGCCCCTCGTCAAAAGGGCCTTATTTCACAAATCTATAGCTCATTAAAATCGGTGGAGGATACTCCGGCCTTGAAGTACAGATCTCAATGGGAACAAGAACTAGCCTTAGGCCAAGATGATATAGACTGGGATAGGGGTTGGTTAAACATACGTAAATGCTCAAAATCCCTAACAATTAGAGAGACAGCCATTAAACTCATAACGAGATGGTATTATACCCCAGCCCGTATACATAAGATTTATCCGCAGACTTCTCCCAATTGCTTTATAGGTTGCACCCACTCAGGCTCATACATACACATATTCTGGGAATGTGAGAAACTACAACCCACCTGGAAGGAATTACTAAAATTGATTGACAATTAGTAGGAAATCCCATCAATCTCACTTTCCATCATTGCATCCTATTTCAAGATATCCCTGATATTACCAAACCCTTGATGAGGTTAATCCACTCAATCTGTGTGGCCATGCTTTGGGGCATCGCCCTTCACTGGAAATCTTCTACCATCCTGTTTGCACAAATTATCTCACGCATTGACTCTATGATGGTAACCGAGAAAATATTTCATACCCTACATGATTCCATACCTGCATTTGATGCTAAATGGAACCCATGGTTCCTTTTCAGGCTTCAAGACTGACCGTGTTATATCCAGTTTGATTATGCTGAACTTCTTTTCTTTTCAGCTTTTATTTTTTTGTTTCTGGCTTTCCCTCCCCTGTTTCTGTTTCTAGTACAACAATCCTTCTGAGTTAGGACAACCTTCTAGAACTGAGTGTAATTTAAGCAGCCATAATGGTGACAAAAAGTTCTTATACCCTACCGTGACTGTACATTCTTTATATTGCCTTCCATGACTGTTATATTACCCTGAAGGATATTGTTTCTATTATTGCTTCATATGTACATGTACTTTTCTTTATTATTTCCAATAAAAACCTTTTGAAAACAAAAAAAAAAAAAAAACACCATTTTGAACTCAACGGTACCCATTATCTGCAAGTTAATGGCACAGCGATGGGGGCAAATTTTATGGGATGGCTTCCAGCAAGACATTGATGCCTTTGTCAAGTACTGTAACCATAACTCCATGGGTTTAGCGTTCACCCACGTAGCAGATCCAGATTCATTAGCCTTTTTGGACATAATTGTGTCATGAAGATAGTGTCATCTTTGCCAATTTTGTCAAGCCCACTGCAGGCAATTCCTTTTTATATTACCGCAGTTGTCACCATCCTAGATAGATACATAACATCCCTGAAGTCAATTTTGCCGTCAGCGAAAAAATTGCACACAAGATTCTGTTGTACATGGGCAACTATTGAGCAAAAAATTCTTGGAAAAGGGGTACCCTCCTTTATTAGTAGATGAGGCCTTTCAATGGTACCTGAACCCAGTCCCTGAAAAGCCTAAAGATCACATGTCATCAAATATAATACAACCTACTAGGTTTAAATTCCAATATATAAAAATTGGAAAACATCCTGGAAAACCACTGGTCTATATTACTCGAAGACCCTCATCTTAACGCCTCTCTGACAACTAAACCCAAGGTATCATATAGGAGAGCAAGGAACATTAAGGGCCAAATAGCTCGCAGTAAAATCACAACCGTTTTAACCACCCGTTCCTTGACGCTTATCCTACTCATAGGGATGTTTCAATGCAAAAAAGCCCTTTGTCTTACCTGCGCCTTCATTCAGCATGGCCAAAAGACATTTACAGTGAAAGGGAAATCTTACACCATCCAGGAGTTCTACAATTGTTCTACCGGGTTTGTGGTTTATTGCCTCACGTGCCCTTGTGGCCTGTTCTACATAGGGAGAACCATCAGAACTCTTAGAAAACGCTTCGGAGAACATAGGCGGTTCATAGAGGGAGGCAAGGACCATCATGGTGTTCCTAAACATTTCCTACACCATCACGACAAATCCACCGCCAGCCTCAATGGATCATTGAGGCCATACCCAGTACTTTCCCTTTGGCTGAGCGTTTTAAATGCCTGGATTTATTCCTTGAGTACCCTCACACCTGGAGGGTTAAATGAAGAAATTGAGGTCCATTCCTTACTCTAATTCATCAACATACAACATTGAATTCTTCCTTTTTATTAATTTCGCATATGTAGATCTTTTTACAAACGTTTATAGAGTAACAAAATCTGCCGATCTTCCCTCATTGTAATACAACTGGGTACTAACATTTATAGGTAAAGTTGATCCAGGGAAAATCTGATTGCCTCTTGGGGGTCCAGAAGGAATTTTTTTCCCCTGCTGTAGCCAATTGGATCATGCTTTGAGGGGTTTTTCGCCTTCCTCTGGATCAACTGTGGGTATAGGATTGGGTATATGGGACTGTTTGATATTTTTTATTTATTTATTTTTATGGTTGAACTGGATGGACTTGTGTCTTTTTTCAACTTGACTAACTATGTAATATCAGACATTAATATATTAGTCCTGAACGTTTAAATGTTCCTTGCTTGCATAAGGTTTTTTAGGAATTTGTATAAGCAATTTAACCTTTTTAAGAATTATATTAGTTAATCTAATTGATTGGCAACTAAGTTTTCATATATGATTCTTTATTTCATGCTAGCTGATATATCATTATATATATTTTCTATATTTTTTATACTGTAATATATATATATATATATATATATATATATATATATATATATATATATATATATATATATAGATGTGTGTTTTTATATACAGTATCTCACAAAAGTGAGTACACCCCTTACATTTTTGTAGATATTTTATTATATCTTTTCATGTGACGACACTGAAGAAATGACACTTTGCTACAATGTAAAGTAGTGAGTATACAGCTTGTATATTTGCTGTCCCCTCAAAATAACGCAACACACAGTCATTAATGTCTAAACCACTGTTAACAAAATCAAGTACACCCCTACGTGACTCATTAGTGTTACAAGGTCTCAGGTGTGAAAGGAGAGCAGGTGTGTTAAATTTGGTGTTATCACTCTCACGCTCTCATTCTGGTCACTGGAAGTTCAACATGGCACCTCATGGCAAGGAACTGTCTGAGGATCTGAAAAAAAGAATTGTTGCTCTACATAAAGATCGCCTAGGCTATAAGAAGATTGCCAAGACCCTGAAACTGAGCTGCAGCACGGTGGCCAACACCATACAGCGGTTTAACAGGACAGGTTGCACTCAGAACAGGCCTCGCCATGGTTGACCAAAGAAGTTGAGTGCACATATTCAGCGTCATATCCAGAGGTTGTCTTTGGGAATTAGACATATGAGTGCTGCCAGCATTGCTGCAGAGGTTAAAGGGGTGGGGGGGTCAGCCTGCCAGTGCTCAAACCTTATTATGCTGCACATTGCATCAAATTGGTCTGAATGGCTGTCGTCCCAGAAGGAAGCCTCTTCTAAAGATGATGCACAAGAAAGCCAGCAAAAAGTTTGCTGAAGACAGACTAAGGACTTGGATTACTGGAACCATGTCCTGTGGTCTGATGAGACTAAGATAAACTTATTTGGTTCAGATGGTGTCAAGCGTGTGTGGCAGCAACCAGGTAAGGAGTACAAAGACAATTGTGTCTTGCCTACACTCAGGCATGGTGGTGGGAGTGTCATGGTCTGGGGCTGCATGAGTGCTGTTGACACTGGGGAGCTACAGTCATTGAGGAAACCATGAATGCCAACATGTACTGTGACATACTGAAGCAGAGCATGATCCCTTCCCTTCGGAGACTGGGCTGCAGGGCAGTATCCCAACATGATAACAACCCCAAACACACCTTCAAAACAACCACTGCCTTGCTAGAAAAGCTGAGGGTAAAGGTGATGGACTGGCCAAGCATGTCTCCAGACCTAAACCCTATTGAGCATCTGTGGGGCATCCTCAAATGGAAGGTGTAGGAGCGCAGGGTCTCTAACATCCACCAGCTCCGTGATGTCGTCATGGAGGAGACTCCAGTGGCAACCTGTGAAGTTCTGGTGAACTCCATGCCCAAGAGGGTTAAGGCAGTGCTGGAAAATAATGGTGGCCACACAAAATATTCACACTTTGTGCCCAATTTGGACATTATAACTTGGGGATTTACTCACTTTTGTTGCCAGCGGTTTAGGCATTAATGGCTGTATGTTGAGTTATTTTGAGGGTACAGCAAATTTACACTGTTATACAAGCTGTACACTCACTACTTTACATTGTAGCAAAGTGTCATTTCTTCAGTGTTGTCACATGAAAAGATATAATAAAATATTTACAAAAATGCAAGGGGTGTACTCACTTTTGTGAGATAATATATATATATATATATATATATATATATATATATATATATATATATATATATATAAAAATTTTTTTTATACATATCCCTTTATCCTTCTGACCTACCATCAGCTGCTCAGTCTTGGCCCCCCCCCCCCCCCCTTTTTTTTTTTAGCAGTGCTCTCACAATTTTATTTCACTTTGTCCGTTTTTTTAGGACTTGCTGACGTTTGTAGCCCCACACCCAGCCCAGCTACTTAGCATAAATAGCTGGCAGTGCAGTACACCTCCAGGCCTTCAGAGGGAGCTGAAACTCAGAGCGCGTAACCTGTGTATTTCAGCCAGCCCATCTCTTCCAGTGTTTCCTGTCAGTCTACCCACTTCCATTGACGTCATATCCACTTCTGCGGTCCACGCTGGTTCTTCCTGGTTCCTGGGACGCCATTCCAACAACACCAAACAACATCTACACCTGTGGTTCCCGCAAGCAGCACGATGGCTGTGAGATGGATGGGATAGGCTCCCTCAAGCATCAGATGAACATATTATACACCTTGCTTCTGTGAGTGTTTTTAATCTTGTGAATAAATTGTACATCTTAATACTACACTTAGGTCGGTGCTTCCTGTTTTCTTTCAGCACAAAATATAGGAGACAGTTGTGCTCATAAGTTTAAACCCTGGCAGAATTTATGATTTCTTGGCCATTTTTCAGAGAGTATGAATGATAACACAAAAACCTTTCTTTCACTCATGGTTAGTATTTGGTTGAAGCCATTTATTATCAATCAACTATGTTTACTCTTTTTAAATCATAATCACAACAGAAACTACCCAAATGACCCTGATCAAAAGTTTACTTACCCTGGTGATTTTGGCCTGAGAACATGCACACAAGTTGAAACAAAGGGGTTTGAATGGCTATTAAAGGTAACCATCCTCACCTGTGATCTGTTTGCTTGTAATTAGCGTTTGTGTATAAAAGGTCAATGAGTTTCTGGACTCCTGACAGACCCTTGCATCTTTCATCCAGTGCTGCACTGACGTTTCTGGATTCTGAGTCATGGGGAAAGCAAAAGAATTGTCAAAGGATCTGCAGGAAAATGTAGTTGAACTGCATAAAGCAGGAAAGGAATATAAAAAGATATCCAAGGAATTGAGAATTGCAATCAGCAGTGTTCAAACTCTAATCAAGAAGTGGAAAATGAGGGGTTCTGTTAAAACCAAACCATGGTCAGGTAGACCATCTAAAATTTCAGCCACAACTGCCAGGAAAATTTTTCGGGATGCAAAGAAAAACCCACAAATAACTTCAGGTGAAATACAGGACTCTGAAAACACGTGGTGTGGCTGTTTCAAGATGCACAAAAAAAAAGAGGCACTTGAATAAAGATGGACTGCATGGTTGAGTTGCCAGAAGAAAGCCATTACTACGCAAATGCCACAAAGTATCCCGCTTACAACAAGCCAAACAGCTCAGAGACAAGCCTCAAACCTTCTGACACAAAGTCATTTAGAGTGATGAGACCAAAATGTTATATTTTCGGCCAAAACCATAAATGTCTCATTTGGAGAGGTGTCAACAAGGTCTATGATGAAAGGTACACCATTCCTACTGTGAAACACAGAGGTGGATCACTGATGTTTTGGGGATGTGAGCTACAAAAGGCACAGGAAATTTGGTCAAAATTGATGGCAAGATGAATGCAGTATGTTATCAAAAAATACTGGGGGGACATTTGCATTCATCAGCCAGGAAGCTGCGCATGGGACGTACTTGGACATTCCAACATGACAATGATCCAAAACACAAGACCAAGTCGACCTGTCATTGGCTACAGCAGAATAAAGTGAAGGTTCTGGAGTGGCCATCTCAGTCTCCTGACCTCAAATATCATTGAGCCACTCTCAAACGTGCAGTTCATGCAAGACAGCCCAAGAATTTACAGGAAATGGAGGCTTTTTGCCAAGAGGAATGGGCAGCTTTACCATCTGAGAAGATAAAGAACCTCATCCACATATACCACAAAAGACTTCAAGCTGTCATTGATGTTAAAGGGGGCAATACACGTTATGAAGAACTGGGGTATGTAAACTTTTGATTAGGGTCATTTGGGTAGTTTCTGTTGCCATTATGATTTAAAAAGAGTGAACACAGTTGATTGATAATAAATGGCTTCAGCCAAGCACTAACCATGAGTGAAAAAGTTTTTGTGTTATCATTCATATTCTCTGAAAAACGGCCAAGAAATCATAAATTCTGCCAGAGTATGTAAACTTATGAGCACAACTGTATATAATATCCATATTTCTTTTTCAAAAAATGTGCTGTGCTAATCAATCAAAACAAACAATTACATTTGCCACATGATCCATAATGAAATAGCAAAAATATGGTGAACAAATCAAATCAAAACCACTCAGTAAAGTGTCACACAAACCAACCATACACTACACAATTAGTGACATTCAAAAGTGACAATAAACAGTGCAAAGTCTATACACATAAAGGTCCGATGCCGTGACTGTGATTAACAGTGTATTAAATATCCATCTTCATGTGTAATTCATCAAGTGCCCCCTCCACCTCCACGACCACGTCAAGGCTTACCAGAGCAAGTGTGACCCCAAAATATGAGAAGTTAAACGAGCACTCAATGTAAACACCACTCTGAAGCTGCTACAGGGCAAGGTTCCACCTCTTTTCAGCCATTAAGCAATTAAGAGGAAAAAAGAAAGACCACCAGGCTTCAACAGTGTGAAATCTACAATAAAAAGTTTATTAAGTTGGTTATAAATGCTTACATAGACATGCCATGAATCGGCACCTAACAAAACTACATTTTTCAGAATTCTACCAGTAATTGTGCACATGCGTGGTTATGTCACAACTTTCAGTTCTGTCCTACGCATTTCGCCAGAACTGCTGTCAACAGGGGCCCAGAAGCGATGCGAGTCCCCACTCTTAAATACTGGATGATTGTTAAGGGCGGGGAGCAACCCAAGAGACCAGCACAAAGATGTGACATCTAGTGATGGAAACACATTACACTAAAACGATTGCACCAATAGGCAATAGTAGTAGAAAATAGAAGTATAGACAAATATAGACATAGATAGACAAATAATACCTAAGTAGTAATATGATATATAAACAGAATGCAACACAAAATGTATTTATTTATTTTGAGAGGGAATTCCTTTTGGTGGACAGAAATAGAAATACCTAAAATAATTTCCAGGATTTTTCTTGGTCAATGATCGCTGCTTTTTCTGTCCAACATTATGTAATTAAAACATTTTTAGGAAAAACTGCTCAGTTCTCAAAAAAACGATACAGTGTTAGATCCTCTTTTTCCGAATAAACCCCATATCCTGTTTAAAGGAGTTCTATCCTTGAGGCACAAGATTGCTCCCAACATCGTGGACCCTTTTTATCTTACAGTTTTAAAGTTAATGGTTTGCATAACAGGAAAATAATTCTTCCAATCCACTGTAACTTTCAAAGTGTATTTGTATATCCATATACATTTTATACAGTATATCTTTTTATATTTACAGATTTAGTATTTTTATATTAGTTTAGTTGTGTTTGCCTGGATTGTTTTAAATTAATTGTGATAAATGGCTGGCTTTGGGAGGCATGCAGGAGCCATTTGGGTTTGTTTAATTTTTTTATATTCAGTAAGCCTTTTGCATCTCTCGCCACTAGGTGAGGTCAGGTAGAATTTTTTTGATAGATAATTTGTACTTTGTAGGTGTATATGGCTATCTATTTGGAGAAATAGTTTGAGCATAATGTTGTGTTTCCATCACTAGATGACGCTATGTCCATTAATCCCTATTGGACATTATTTCTTATCTTTGTGCTGAGTTCCTCTCCACCCTTAACAATCATGGAGTATTTAAATCTGGGGACTTGTAGCACTTCTGAGAACCCTGATGATGGCAGTTCTGACGAAACGCGCATTAAAAAGCCGAAAGTCATGACGTCAACATGCGTGCAATTACTGGTGGAATTTTGGGAAATTTCGTTTTGTTTGAGGATGCAAGTCTATGAAAGCATTTTTTAACCAACTTAGTAAACTTTTTATCATGGCTTTCACACTATTGAAACCTGATGCTCTTTTTTCCTCTTAATACGAATTATTACTAAGTATAATTGGGCTGAAGGAGAGATGAAATCTTACCCTGCAGCAACTGCGGAGCGGAATGTTTACATTGAGTGCTGGTTTGACTTCTTATATTTTGGGGGTCACACTTGCTCTGGTAAGCCTTTAAGTGAAAGTGGAGGTGGAGTGGCACTTGCTGGATTACACATGAAGATGGATATTTAATACACGGTTAATCAGTCACAGCATTGAGCTTTTATGTGTATAGACTTTGGACTGTATAATGTCACTTCTGATTGTCACTATGTATGGTTGGTTTGTGTGACACAGTTATGAATTTATAGAGCCCACCCCAGCCTGTCAGAACTGTGTCCGTCATTACCTCCGTACAAGGGAGACTTTTTCCAGAAAAAAGATCTGCTTGTCCCACATCGTGGGAATGTTGAATGCAAGAGTCTTGAATAGAACTGAGCAAAGGGGACCACTTTAAAGGAGGCTACCAAGAGGCCCAAAAACAAGCACGAGTTATCCATGTGAAACCGTTCTACCAATGTTGCCCTGTCTATGTCCTTTGGCAACAAAGTAACTATTCTACAGAAGTTCTTCCTTCCATGGTGTGCGACCGATTTTCCTTTTCTTTAGGTACTATTGACGGTGGTGAGCCGGGGCCAGTACCCATGAGGAAATCTTTATCCGCAGTTTGAGCGGTGTTACACTCTTTCTGGTATACTTGTCAAGTAAACAAATATTTAAGCCGCAGTTATGATTCCATTATGTGTCACATACATGATTTTACTGAGTCTTTATTTAAATGTAAAAATAATAAAAAATATTTCTTGCTAGAACTGTACATGTTATTTCTTATTTCATCTCTAGCTCATCCTCAATACACTCTAGTATTAACTGTATTAAAGCACACAATAACCAAATCAGGCAGACAGGGATTGTTGATCATATGAACAATACATGGATTCTCTTCTTGATATCAATACTTGTAAGACATATGCACTTGCCTAGGGGGTCTCTCCGGAACAGTGTATTCATAACTGTTGCATGAAGTTTCACTCTGTCCCATTCTTTTAACATCAGCCCCGAGCCCAGAAATCTCTGCATAAGACGATCCGCTATGAGCTGCAACCTGTGCAGGGAGAGAGAGAATACATATTATTTTATGTCAGCTCAGTCTACCATTTACAAAGTGTAGCTTGACTGAAAAAAGTGCGAGTATCCTAATTACAGCAGCAGAGTAAAGCACAAGCCATCAGAACAAGACAAGTGGAGTCCCCTGAGATACAACGTGAGTGCGTGCCAGGGCATTTGGCAACTTCGTTTTACTACATTTAGCAAGACTGCGGAGATGTAATTTCTGTACATTATTAGAAATATCCTACAAACTAACATGATCTTAATGTGAAATTATTTTGTCATTTATTCATGGTGCAAAGAAAATATTTTTTTCCTGGCAAAATAAACAGGCTGGGACAACCGTCTTTCAAAATCGATTTTTCTTCCAAGGCTGGTTGATTAGGGGGTGAATGCAGAGGTCGCAGACTGCCCACAGCCAAAAAATTCTTTACTGATCCTGATGGGGAGCTCATCTAATGCCTTGATTACATTATCCATCTGTTATCATAATACTTTCTTCTGGCATAATCTACCCAACAGAACTCCCATATATTTTCATACCCGCCTAGTCCTGCAGCAAACCACTGCTGCAGTGTGATATATGTGGTCATATACCCTGTATTTACAAAACCAGCGCAAGCAAATAAAGGTTATTGACTGTGACATACTGCAATCAATACTACATTTTAAACTGACACTTTTCTTTACCCACCCAGGGCAGAATAAAAGGTTCACTTAGCGCTCTTCTTCCCAGAAGCATTTATTCACCTTTCTTTGCTCCAGTGTGACTCTGACTGCTGACACCAGGTGAAAGAAAACTATGGATTCCTTCCTTGGCCCCACATGAAAAAAACCCAATGTAAAACCTTACTTTCCTGAACTACCACTCCAATTCAAGGAAACCGATTTAATAAAGGATTTAAGAATGTTCACACATAATATATGTGAAGGTTCAAATATCCACAATATGGATATTTTCCAGTACATCACGGATCATCAGGAAGAGTCCAATGTTTTTTTATTGAAGCACGATCACACTACAAAAAGTTAGTGCAATGTTTCGGAGTCACGCAAGACCCCTTCCCCAGAAATGTTGCACTAACTTTTTGTGATGTGATCATGCTTCAATAAAAAAATGTTTGGACTCTACCTGATGAGTCGTGGTATGCTGGCAAATATCCTTATTGTGGCTTTCTTATCCAGTCTCCAGCTGGTGGTTGCTGCAACACCCAAAACTCTAGCGCTTTCTCCAGGAACATGTGCGATGGGAATATGGAGTACTAGGTTCAATTGTCCAAACACGTGCAGATAAAATAAGTAAACAGCGATACTCTTGATAGGATCACTGAAGTGAATTTTCACACATTTACAACATAGCATGTTAGAGAGGGTGGCTACTTTCCTACATACAGTGGGACCATGGAGAACATAAATAGCCACCTTCTAACAGGAAGTCAGATCACAGAAAAAGGGGGGCACCCCCCTTCTTAACCAGACCAATTTTCAGCTTTCGGTGCTCTCACATTTTGAATGGAATTCTCTCAGTCATGCAACACTGTACCCATATTACATTTTTGTCCTTTTTTTCACACAAATAGAGCTTTCTTTTGGTGGTATTTGATCACCACTGGGTTTTTTATTTTTTGCGCTATAAATGAAAAAAGACCAAACATTTTCGTTTTGGTTATAAAATTTTGAAAATTAGTAATTTTCCTTTATACATTTTGCCTAAAATTTATACTGCTACATATCTTTGGTAAAAATAACCCAAATCAGTGTAAATTATTTGGTCTTTGTGAAGGTTATAGAGTCTACAAGCTATGGTGCTAATCATTGCAAATTGTTCACACCTGGTGTACGAACGGCTTATCTCATTTCTTGAGACACTAACAAGCCAGGAAAGTACAAATACCCCCCAATGACCGCTTTTTGGAAAGTAGACATTCCAAGATATTTAGTAAGAGGCATAGTGAGTTTTTTGCAGTTGTAATTTTTTTCCACAATTCTTTGCAAAATGAACATTTTCTTTCACAAAATTGTCATATTAACAGGTTATTTCTTTCACAGAGCATATGCATACCACAAATTACACCCCAGAAAACATTCTGCTACTCCTCCTGAGTATGGCGATATCACATGTGTGAGACTTTTACACAAGCTGGCCACATACAGAGGCCCAACATTGAAGTAGCACCTTCAGGCGTTCTGGGAGCATAAATTACACATATAATTGCTAGACTACCTCTTACACTTCTGAAAGTCCTGGAGCATCAGGACAATGGAAATGTCCAAAAAATGACCCCATTTTAGAAAGTAAACACCTCAACGTATACTCTATGAGGCATAATGACTCTATGAGTCTTTTAAACGTGTGATTTTTTTTTTCCACAAGTTGTCCATTTATAAGATATTTCTAACACATAGCATGTAAAAATGACACCCCAAAATACATTCTGCTACTCCTCCTGAGTATGGTGACACCACCTGTGTGAAACTTTTACACAGCCAGGCCACATACAGAGGTCCAACATGCAGGGAGCACCGTCAGGTGTTCTAGGGACATAAATTCCAAATCTGATTTGACTACCTATTACACTTTTGTGAGGCACTGATGGGCACTGTGGTGGCACTGATGGGCACTGTAGTGGCATAGATGTGGCACGAATGAGCACTGATGTGGCATGGAAATGGCACAGATGAGAACTGATGTGGCACGGATGATGTCAGGGCTGGGCTCAGCCCTTCCTTCTCAAAGCTGGCCGCTCAGCTGTCAGCTAATTGCCAGCTCCTTTCTCTCCACAGTGACTCACCTGTTGCTCGTCAGTCCTGCCTACTTAAGCCGTCCAGCCCAGATGATCTCTGCCTTCGCCTTGGTCACATCTCTAGAGACGCTCTCCTGTGTTCCTGTTAAAGACTTGCTTGGCTGACATTCCTTATGGCTCCAGATCCTGCTTGCTGTTCTACTACGCTCATCTCTGGCTCCCTGATGTTTTGGCTTGTCTGACTATGCGTTCCGGTTCCTGAACTCTGGCTATGTATTGACTATGTTTACTCTGTTTACATTTTTATTATTATTATTATTATTATTATTATTATAAGTCGCATAAATTGGAATGGGTGCCATTGAAATTGATGGGCTGTGACTTGTCATGTGACCCTATGTGTTCAAAGTCCCATGACAAGTCGCACTAGAGTTAAACATAGCCCAAGATGCTCACAGAACTTCCTCTTGCTTTGCAGGAGACTCTACAGTTTCTATTTATGTAAATGCACCCATCATTGCCTTGACCAAAAGGCATTACAAGGGTAAAGAGACTCATCTCAATTGCCTCACTGTCTGAGGTCTTCATAGATGGATGGCTTGGTATCAGTTCTTGCTGGTCATCTTAGTGGGAGAAAACGCCGCAATGGTTGTTGAACTTTGCGTATGGCTTGTATCTCACTCTTTAAGGGATTCTTGCACCACGTGCCTCACCAGAGATTCCATTTGCTGGAAATCATCACTCCCTTTCTCAACCGCCTGGGATTAGCATTGCTCACACAGACTCGCCATCTGGGCCCGGAGTCCTGCATCCCCAGCAGGCTCCCTCCTTGGAGTGGCTGACATAGCAGTGGGTGCGTAGAGGAGGATTCAGAGCTTCTGCTATGAAGGCTGGACCTTGATGGTGGCCTATGGCAAATACATCTGGAAGAAGAATGTTGTGACCTAATGTGGTCTTTATCATCTCGTGCCGTGTATTGTCAAACTGACCTAAAAGGATTAAAAAAAAAAAAAAAAGCAAAAATAGGATAGAAAAGAAATGGTTAAAAAAACAAAAAGAGTACCCAGGTCAGCAAGGAAAGGAAAGGGTGAAACTCACCCTGTCATACCTGCTACACAAGGGCTGGCCAGAAGGGGGGGCAGTGCAACATCCAGTGTGAAACTGCACAGACAACCTGCACAGGTTATCAAATCATAGCAGAATCACACAGAGGCAGCAAACAAGGGTGTTAATGCAGAGCATATACCTGTGATGATTGCACACAGCATTTAGGGAAACTGATGCAAGCTGCCCACAAAGAGATCCCAATATCAACAGTACTGACTGCTAATTGAATTTCTCCACTGAAATGATGCCATCGCCGCCCACAGCACACATGCGCTGAGCCCCTGGGTAGGAGAAAGCAGTGGCTTGGAACACCAATGCGCTCCAGCTACCATAGACTGGAAAACACTAAAGCCAGGGAAGAAAACAGATGCAATTCAATCCTGCTTTCACAATCAAACCGGGCCAGATAGGCTGATCACGCCGTACTTGGGGCTGATAGGTCCACCCCCTAATAGCTGGGCTATCTGGCCATTGCACCGCTTGCCTGCCAATGGCCAGGCTTTAGCTCTTCAAGTGCCTCTTCCCTTTGCCCACTCCATACCCTGCTAATAGCTAAGGCTTATCGGAGTATCGCGACCTGTCTTCCCAGTGGTCGCCGTTGGCCGGTCTTGATCACAGTGAGGAAAAACTTCAGGTATTCGAATAACCAAACCGGTCCTTAGGAGGAGGACAAAAAAGAAACGTGGCGTCTAGCTCAGAGCAAAAATTTATGGAAGTGGGGTCCTATAGGGGAGGAGTGGAGGCGGGGTTAATCCATACGTATGCTGCCATGGAGTTAGTCAGGAAATATATTTTCTTTTTCTCTAGACTGATTAAGAAAGAGACATCTAGCTGCTTTTACATAAGTCCACTTTATTTTTCACTTCTAATTTGGCCTGTCAAAGGACGATGACAATTCTCACACTCATAACAGCTGCAAGGGGGCATGGATAGAGTACCACAAAAATAACGTAAGGCATCATCAGTTCATACATCATAGAACTTAAACAGACAGTTATCATACAAAATAGCCCATTTACATATTTATAATTTAATAGCATGCCGCAACTGCACAGAAGTAAGATACATAAACAGAATTCAGAAAGCAGTTTATCAAAACCACTACAGAGAAATTAGCTATTTTTCTATAGAGGTATTTACCTTGCTAAAAGCAATACAGCTATTTAATTCAAAAGACTCAGTACCTCTACATTGGGGCCTGAACCATTACAAAATTACACCCTGTACCCTGCCTCCTTACAGCTGGCAGATGGTAATATTGCATCATAAGACTGTGAATGTTTTATGGTTTATACGTTATGAATTTAAATGAATAATTTTACAAGTTTATAACATAGCTGTAGACTTTAGCATCATAATAAAGATTAACAAAAACAAATGAATAAAGCTGAAAAAGCCCTCCTACCTGTCCTGCTACTCTCTTCCTTCATGTCAATCCTAAAGCAAATATTTAGTCAAGGTAAAAAAAATAAAAATAAAAAACAGTATTATCTTAACAAAAGATAAAAAAAGCAACTTTAACTGCAATATTCATCCAAAATACAGAGCTGGTGCCTGCAGTACTTTTTTTCCTCCACAAGATGGCTTGGACATTTAGCAATCCTGTTACTCTGAGCCCAGAATGTCATGTAATCGCAGCCAAAGGAAAAAAAGAAAAGGAGGGCGCACCGACCTAGTGCATTACCACTGGTAAAGCTTTATTAAAGCATAAAAACAGCAAGATGTATACGGGCAAACCCGCTTAGACTCTGAAGAAAGGGGTACTCCCCCGAAACGCACCAGCCATTAGCCAATTTTTATCGGTTTGACCTTCTCGACATCAGGTCCTGGTGTGTCGGCCTTCAGAACAGCGTACTGCTCCATTGTCAAAGCCTTGTATAAATGCTTGTTTGTGAGTATACATCTTGCTGTTTTTATGCTTTAATAAAGCTTTACCAGTGGTAATGCACTAGGTCGGTGTGCCCTCCTTCTTTTCTTTTAGTCTATGAATACCCATTATTCTGAGGAGGGCTGCAAGATGGCAGGCATTGCTTCAAAAAGCTGGTCGCACCACACACTAAGATTCTTGACACCCGAGCGCAGGAGAGATTTCTAATGTAATCGCACCCAGCCTGTGTTTGTACAGGGAGACTAGGTTTACACTGGTGCGTGCAAAACACAGAATGTGATTCCTACAGGAATCGCACAGTATTCCTTTGCACATCACATGCTATGTCTGTGCAGTGCGATTTGAGCCATAAATTTTGTATGGCTCAAATGGCAATGCATCGCATCCCCTCCTAAATGGTGCAGGACCCTTTTTTCCTCCGCACCTGAATCACATGGCATGGGTGTTCACACCCATGAGATGCGATTCTGGCAATCACACTGCATTTTGCCATCTGTTTCAGGGTGTTGTTAATCTAACATTGACCCCCGCAGCAGACTGCATGGACGTCATGGGATTGCCAGAAATGCGGGGAAGCGCAGCGAATCTTGTGTGTTTCCCGCATTGCATCAGTGTGAACCAGGGCTGAAGGAGAAGCTGCACAGTGATACATTCATCTCTCTGTCACTCTCCTTTCCACTACTACCAGCACATGATTGGCTCTTTGGGGTTGATTTACTAAAACTGGAGAGTTCAAAATCTGGTGCAGGTGTACATGGTAGCCAATCAGCTTCTAACTTCAGCTTGTTCAGTTAGGCCCCTTTCACACTTATGTGACTTGTCCTGTGACTTAGGACTGCAAAGTCGCATGACAAGTCATACCCCATGATTTCCAATGAGTACCATTCATATCTGTGTGACTTCAAGTCGCACCGACTTCAAAATAGTCCCTACACTACTTTGGTTCGACTTTGATGCGAGTTGAGGTCCATAGACCTCAAGTTTACACATTCCCTGAAATCGTGGCAGCGAAATCACGCTAAAATCACAGCATAATCCCACGACTTTCAAGTCGCAGCAGTGTGAAAGGGGCCTTAAGCTTTACCAAAAAAAATCTGGAAGTGGATTGGCTTCTGTGCAGAGCTCCACCTGATTTTGCACTATCGAGTTTCAGTAAATCTGGCAAGTACTGGCTGTGTGGTACATGTGACAATAATCTCCCGTATTCTTCATATGTCTGGGCTATGGGATAGAATGGCAAGACAGAAGTCAAAAGTCTGAGGTTTTGTTTGTGGAAAATCCGATCATGTGTACAAGGCTTTAGGGGTGTACTCACTTTTGTTGCCGGCGGTTTAGACATTAATGGGCGTGTGTTGAGTTATTTTGAGGGGACAGCAAATTTACACTGTTATACAAGCTGTACACTCACTACTTTACATTGTAGCAAAATGTCCTTTCTTCAGTGTTGTCACACGAAACGATAGAAAAAAATATTTACAAAAATGTGAGGGGTGTACTAACTTTTGTGAGATCCTGTATATGGTTTTTGTTAAGACAATTGTATAATGTATGGCCAGCCTAATGCCTCGTACACACGATCGGACATTCCGACAACAAAATCCATGTTTTTTTCGGATGTTGGCTCAAACTTGTCTTGCATACACACGGTCACACAAAGTTGGTCGGAAATTCCGAACGTCAAGAACGCGGTGACGTACAACACGTACGACGGCACTAGAAAGAGGAAGTTCTTTGGGCTCCTTCCGCTAATCTCGTGTTAGTAGAAGTCTGGTGACAGACAATTCACGCTTTTCAGCCTCCTGCTTTTCCGATCATTACTGCTCTTCGGTTTGTGCTTGTGCGTTCTTGTCCGCTCATTTTTGATTTTCGGCTCCGGACTTTCTGTTTTTCAGTGCTTTCTGTTAGTTCATTCTGACCAGCCGACCATTTTGAAGCCATGAGGACCCTCACCCTGGACCAGAGGGTTAATAGCTACTGTCTGGCAAGAGCCAGAAGAGTGGTGGAGAACGTTTTCGGGATAATGGCCAGCCGGTTCCGCCTATTCCTTACGCCAATCAACATGGCGGAATATAAACTTAGCCATATAATCCTTGCATGCTGCATTCTTCACGACTATTTAAAGAGAAATTCAATGAACTATGTGGCCTCAGTTGGGCCTGAGGCCGGACTTCAAGAAGAAACCCCGACGG
Source organism: Aquarana catesbeiana (assembly GCF_042186555.1). Lineage (NCBI taxonomy): Eukaryota > Metazoa > Chordata > Amphibia > Anura > Ranidae > Aquarana > Aquarana catesbeiana. Next base: position 148,777,269 of record NC_133331.1, on the reverse strand, counting down.
CGTTTGAAGCTGGCCGTCCTGTCTTTCCCCCCAAAGCGCCCGCGAAGTAAAACAGAAGTATGTCGAGTACTTTGCGGGTAGGGGGGCCATTGATATGCCAGAAATGGTTTAAGAAACATTTTATCAACAATTTTTTTGAACTTAAACTGAAAGATTTCCTTTGATTTACTGCCTAGGTTTCTTTTAGCTGTCTCCTAGGTTCTCCAATGGGCTTTTCTTTTTGGACATTTTCTTCAATAGTGGAAATGTAATTTATTTTATACATCAGGTGACGATCTCTTCTTCAGTGAACTATTATTATGTTGTGGGTCTGCTACACACACCTTGTTTTTGTTGTTAATGTATGTAATGCATTACTGACAAAAATATTCATCATTTTCAGCACCATGAATGAATTTTGTGGAGTCATGAAAATGGCGTGATTGTGGCAAATTAGAAAGCACTGTGGGAGTTATTTACTAAAGGCAAATCCATTTTGCACTCCAACACTTAAAAGTGTACATGAAACTGCACTTGTAGTGCAAAGTGGATTTGCCTTTAGTAAATAACCCCCATTGTCACTGTAAACACCAACTTACTACAAAAATTGCTACTGAGCATTGAAAGAAGAAGCCACACATTGAGTAGAAAACATTTTACTCAAAGCACATTTTCACGTGCATTAGAAAAGGGTTTTTGAACAAACCAATGTCTTTGGTGTATGTATATATTTTTTTCACATTGTAAAGATCCTTTTTTTGGTTAAACAGGCATGTTTCAAAGCATAACATACACAACTCAGGAACTTACAAAGTTCAACTTAGATAAAGTGAAGGCAATATCAGACATGAGTATGTCCAAAATTTGTTGATATTAACTTCATCAGATGGGGTGATGTCACCCCTGTAAAAGCCAAATTTTGAAGATGCACACAAATTGGGATTCAAACTGGGGATTTCCCTCCTGATCCCATGCCTAATGTCAACATGTGCTAGCTCCCATCATGGGGGATCAATGGACCTGTTTTGGGGGTGCAACCCCTTCGGAGGAAGGGGTTGCACCCAAAAAAGCGTACATTAATATCCCCTGATGGCAGATAGCACATGTCGACACACTGTGTGCATCTTCAAAATTTGGCTTTTCAAATACTTTACAGATTTTTTAAAATTAAAAAATACAGGATAAAACTGTACAATTTTGATGTTTTTTATATTCTGCCTAAAACATCAATGATGTTCTTCATTTTTTTGAACATCATTGATGTTTTCCTTTATATTTTCTAAATCATGATTGCACCCCATACTCTCCCCGATGAGGATCTGGGCACTTTTACTGGTGAAATGAGATTCTTCTTTCACAACATCCACATCACCTAAAAGAAAAAAACACACCATGTATTAGAAATATGCAGGCATAGATCTCTTACCTGAAGCTGTGGTCTCAGACACTCACCTGTTGTGGTGACAATTTCGCCCACTTCATAAACCTCTCCCTCCTCATCCTCTGCTTGTGGTGTGGGGATTTCCACTTCTTTAGGAGGTGGGGGGTCCCTGGTGTCCTCAGATGTCCCAAGTCTTTTCTCCCCTATGTGAATAAAAAATAGGTATACTTAGCACACAGATATTGGAGGGCAGAAATAGGAATATGAAACATTGATTGGAAGTGTCGTACAATTGTCTGTTTTGGCAGAGTTCCAAGCTGAAGAACATTTTATTTCCTTCCTAAAGTTGGAATACTTTCCTTTTTTGTTAAAGTATCACACATGGAGACACCCCTAGAGTATCCACTGGAGCACCTGTGTGGGACACCCTAAAAGGTTTGTTCTGGTGTCCCACACTAGTGCTCCTGCGTCCAGATGTGTAAACAGCTGCTGAGTGTCCTCTCCTTACACAGAATCAAGTTTACATTTCATTGTAGTTACAAACCCATCTAGACAACAAACTTATTTTAATACAAATAGGCATGAACAAATGTAGTTAACTTGTATCTGCTAAAAACATCTTAAAGTGGGCGAACGAACAATGTTTCCTACAACCGATTACTGTGCCCATGAACATGAAAGTAGCCATTTTAAAATGTACAACAGTAAAGAAAAGCACATGGGGCAGCATGAACGTGAAGAAGAATAGGAACACACGACAAAATACTTACTTTTTTGCAGCACTCTCTTGATTCTTCTGTACTGATCCTGCTCCCTCAATTTGAGGTCTGACCATTGTTTCCTCAGTTAATCCTTTCATCACCATACCCCAAAATTCCTGTGCAGACTCTTCACAACTGTAGGCATGATCTTGGCCTTTCTGACTTTTGGGTTTGGGTAAGGTTCATGCTTCCCATCATAGTCGGCCCTCTTCAAGATGTTCACCATCTCCGTCATCTCTACAAGGGACATATTTGAGGCCTTCAATCTCCTCCAGGATCGTGAGGTTCGGGGCTCCGGCCTTTCATCGTTGCTGCTCTCCTCTACATGCACCTGTTGTCTCTCTGCCCTGTGCTCTCCCACTGCGCCGAAATAGAAGGAGCAGGGAATAGACTAAAAAGAGCGTCAGGGGCGGGTGGAGTTTCACACATGCGCAGTGTATATAAAGCGTAACGCGTGTGTCGTATGTACGATCTGCTTATAGATTGAGGCCTATATTGAGTCAAGATTAGGAGAGTTTCCCCTGATATTAGGGTTTGTCTTGTGTTGTGTCTTGCAGAGAAAATGGATCTATTCAACGATGAGGACTTTATCCCCATATTCATTGATATGTACAGGGAGCTGCCCTGTTTGTGGCAGGTAGACCACCCGTTTTATAACAATAAACCAAAGAGGAAGGCAGCGCTGGATCAATTGCTGGAATTTGTGAAGCCGGTTATCCCCACGGCAGACATCCCCTATTTGAAGGCCCTAATTGGTGGCATGAGGAGCACTTATAATAGGGAGCACAAGAAGGTACAGGATTCCCAGAGGTCAGGAGCTGCAGCAGATGACATTTATGTACCCAGGCTGTGGTACTATGACAGACTGCATTTTCTGGCAGGCCAGACTGAACCCAGGCCAGCACTCTCCAGTCTTCCTTCAAGGCTTCCTTTCCCCCCAGCTGAGGCTTACGATGACCAACCTGGGCCTTCCAAGCAGCAACATGTGGAGGAGCCCAGCTTGAGTCAGGTATGGCATTCTTCAAAATATTTCTGTTTGTCAAATTAATGATGTTAAATATATGTTAGTTTTGGTAACTAATTTCTGATTTCACAAAGTGTTTTACATATCAATAGACAGTAATGGCCACAAAGGATTGGGACAAGAATGAAAAATGCTGGGGTCAGAATGATAGTCTTTTCTATTTATTAACATTCAATTTGCAACAGTCAGGAGCTGAAAATTGTGTGTGATTGATGAACCAATAACTAAAACTATGTCCCTTTTTCATACACAGGAAAGTCTCAGCCAGGAGGAGACCATGGAAAGTGGCAGCCAGGAGGTGGCAGGGGTAAGTGGCAGTCAGGAGGTGGCCGGGCCCAGTAGTCTGCCCGAATCCCAGGTCCCTCCCCTCGGCCTTCCACAAAAAAGTGCCAGGAAGAGGAGTAACCCAAAGGAGGCAGCAATTGGCCTATTTCTGAAGGATACTGCGGCCCTCAGAAACCTTCCCAGTGTTCAAGAGGACTATGCCTACGTGACAGCCTGCAAAATGCTGGAAATGGAGGAGGGCCAACGCCTCTTATGTGAGGAAGTTATGTTACAAGCCCTAAATAAGGGGTTGAGGGGCGAACTCACGAGCCAAAGCCACATTTGTGAATTCAGCCATGGTCCTCCTCCTCCAGGTCCTCCTCCTCCAACTCCTGCCACAATTCTAACACCAGAGCCACAGCCTGGAAGGAAGCGTCTAAGGAAGACCAGAGAGTGATGGATTGGGTTCAGTTTGGTCTGGCAAAAGACGCAGACTGTTGTATGACCACAGCTTGAGGACAGATATGTCATCTGCAGCTGTTCCTGAGATCTTGTAGTCCTGGACCGGATTGTGCTCACTATTATATGGACTCCTCAGGCCACCAATTTTGACTGTAAAATAATTGATGTGTGCCCTGGGGTACAAAGGTTTAGCAAACCTCAGCAGTTTCTCCAGCGTTGCCTTCCTCTTTATTTTGTTATGACCCAGAACAAATGGCTATTTCTTTTTCACAAATACTTGGCTATGTGTTTTAGTTCAAAAAGGACAGTTTGTGAGTAGGCAGGTACATTTCAAAAATACAAGGTCAAATTAACAAGGGACACCAACCAACCTCCTTGAGGTAAAAAAATACAAGATAATAATGGTGTTGTGGTAACTTGACACACACAACTAGAAATCATATTATGGAGAGCGCTAGAAAAAAAAAATGCAGATCTTGTTAAAAAAAACAAAAAGAAAAACCAACATTATTATGGAGATGTGACGAAAAACAACATTTTTAAAGGTTAACTTTTTTATTGTTTTTATAAAAATATCAATAGTGGTTACACAGGTGTACAATCATAGCAAGCATTGCTTTAGTCATAGTGCAATACAATGAACAGGCGTATAGGTTTACATTACACATTAGTATATATAAAATGTCTTACAGCACATTTTATTGTAGTCAAGGGTAATTTCAGATATTTGCTATACCGTAGTATCTCTACACATTACTATAGCTTACTAAGCCGGTGGTATGGTGCTCTCTGAGCTTACCCATGAGTTCCATATTTTAGAGAACTTTTTGGGGCATCCTCTAGCTTCATATGTCAGCTTATACAGTGGTATGGCTTGATTGATAATGGTGAGCCAGAACTTTATAGTCGGAGTGGAGTGGGATTTCCAGTGCATTATGATTGTTTTTTTTAGCATAAAACAACACTATTCGTATGAAAGACTGTGCATTTTTGGATAAGCCCTCATCATCAATGTAGCCTAGCAGGCATCTAAGAGGATTACAAATGTTTGGTATTTTGGCTACAGAGCTGATGAAGGCCGTAACTTCTGACCAAAACTGCCGTATCGGGGCACATTCCCACATTAAGTGGAAGAATTTGCCATCGGCCATACCGCATCTGAGGCACAGAGGATTAGACAATCTCTTTAGTTTAAATAGTAATTTTGGTGTGAAGTATGCTCTATATAATAGCTTGGTCTGGACCACTTTGTCCCTGGAAGAGATGATGGAGGGAACCTGCAAGGGAAGAATCTCCCCCCATATCTCCTCCGTCAGCTCGGGTATATCTGAACGCCATTTGTGTTCAATGGTAACGAGCCTAGTAGTTGTGGAGTGAAGCAGATTTTTATAATAATAAATTAATTTGACGTGAGAGGGATCAGTCAGCAAGAGCTCAAGTTGGGAAGATTTCATCTCTATATTTTGTAGCCCAAATTGTGCAGCTGCCGTGTGTCTTATCTGTAGGTATTGAAAGTAGGCCGTGCGTGGGAGCCCAAAGTCTCTCTGGAATTCTACAAAGGATCGGAATGTATTACCTGTAAACAAGTGCGATATTGTTTTCACCCCTTTCTTGGACCAGTATCCCCCGTCAGTTCTCTGGTTAAATTCTGGTAGAAAAGGATTTCCCCATAGTGGAGCATTGGGAGAATAGACAGCTTGGGTACTGGGTGGTATTAGTTTAGAAACTCTAAAGATCTGCAGGGTCATGGCCAAAACATTTACGCCTTTCCTCCCCTTAAGTGACATGCGATATATTAGATTTTGGAGGGATTCATATGAGGTGAGGATGGCCACCTCCAGCGCAGTAGCTGCATTGTTGGCCTCAGGAAAGAACCACCAATGGGCAAGGGTCATTTGTGAGGCAATATAGTACGTTTGGAGACATGGGAGTGCCAGACCCCCCTCCAAGATAGGTGTCAGAGAACCATCACAAACGCTCGTTCCTGTGTGCCAGCCAGACATACGGTAAGAACGAGCGAGCCCCGGACTAGGCATGCATGTAATGCGATCATACGAACGAGGGCACGTCAGCGCATGCACGTTCGCACGCCAACGAATCACGGCGCGAGGCGTCCTATTTAAATGATCAAGCATACTAGTATCAGTGCTGGATTGTCTCAGCTCGTTCCTGAACCCTTGCTGTTGCCTTGTTTACCTGACCCTGATCTTGAACCTCTGCCTTCCTCGACTACCCTCTCGGATTATCACTACATCTCTGCCTGCCTTGCTTCCTGTACTGAACCCGGCTTGGACTTCTGACTACGGCTCTGTCTCCCGATTCTGTACCTTGCTGCCAGTTTGTTGCCAACCTCCGCCAGTCCCTGACTACGAATCTGCCTGCCGATTGTGTACCTCGCTGCCAGCACGTGGCCAACTCCTACCTGCCTTTGACCCTGCAAGTTCCTGTGCTGGAACTCTCCTGAATCCATCCAGTGATCAGCATCCCAGCTTCTTTCCGAAGACTTCCGTGTTCCTGATCCTGCCAGCAGGCACCTGCACCCTTCCGCCGCCCTAGCAACCCTGTCTCAACCTCCAGGGGTGCTAGGACTGGGACCGTGCAAGAGGCCGCACTCGTCATTTCAGACTCCGCTGTAAGGTACGTGACAGTACAATCCAGCAACATGGAGTCTGAAAGGGGGGCCTCAGCTATGGATGCTCTGTGTCAGCAGATTGCAAATCTCACTCAAGCAGTCCAGGGCCTGCAAGATGGCTACCAGCGACTCGAACGAGTGGAGTCTCTCTCTCCAAGCACCTCAGCACCTCGGACCGCAGCACCTGCATCATCAGTTCCAGCTTCTACACCCACAGTAGTGGTGCCACCCCCAGAACCACGAGTTCCTGCTCCAGAGAAATTTATGGGTGACCGTAGCAAATTCTGTGCTTTCAGGAATGCCTGCCATTTGTACTTCTTGCTTCAGCCCCGCACCTTTTCTTTGGAAAGTACCAAGGTTGGGTTCCTCATTTCATTACTGCAGGGAGAACCTCAGACCTGGGCTCATCATTTACTGGAACAAGCCAGTCCCTTGCTGGGTACTATGGACTCTTTTTTGGATGAAATGGCCAAACTTTATGATGATCCTCAGCGTACCACCACAGCCGAGGCCAGCCTCCACACCCTCCAGCAGGGTTGTAGGCCCGTGGAGGATTATGTTACTGACTTTAAACGGTGGAGTACCGACACACATTGGAACAACGCCGCTCTCCGTTTTCAGTTCCGTTTAGGGCTTTCGGAGGCACTCAAGGATGAACTAGCTCGTGTGGGGATCCCCAATTGAACTGATCCAACTGTCCATTCAGATCGATCGCCGGCTGAGGGAGCGAAGATCTGAAAGGACCAGCCAGTACCGGCCCATGTGGATGCTACCCAGGGTACCTAGCCGCCTACCTACCTCTGCACCCCCACTATCTGCTCCTACCACTGAAACTCCAGAACCAATGCAGTTGGGCTTGCTTCGTGCACCCTTGACACCGGGAGAAAAACAACGCCGTTGTGTGAATAATCTCTGTCTCTACTGTGGGAGAGCCGGTCATTACGCCAATATGTGTCCCAACAAGACCTGTAAGTGTGACTCTCCTCCTCTTGATCATTATGCATTAACTCTAGCAAGAACGACTCACATTGCTGTTCCTGTCTCTCTACAGCTTCCAGAAGGGGTGCTTCAGATCCAGGCCATAACTGACTCCGGTGCCTGCAGCTGCTTCATTGATCGTGCCTTTGCCCTGCAACACAACATTCCGCTACGATCTAAGCAACATAAGCTGTTCATTCGATTAGCTGATGGGTCCAACATCAAATCTGGGCCCATCATCCAAGAAACCCAACCTTTGCCCGCTGACATCTCACCCAACCACCAAGAACTGTTGTGCCTTGACGTTATATCTTCACCACTTTTTCCCATCATTCTAGGAATGCCATGGTTGCAAGCACACAACCCACTGATAGACTGGACAACCGGCAAGGTAGTCTTTCAGTCCTCCTACTGTCTCCACAACTGTCTCCAGATCCTCCACCACACAGCTCCAGTTATTGGTTGTCTAAAACCAGTATCCGAATCTCAAGACCTTGTTCCATCCGTGTACCATGATTTCCTGGATGTCTTCGATAAGCAAAAAGCAGATACTCTTCCCCCCCACCGGGCCTACGATTGCCCGATTGAACTTCTACCAGGGGCAGAAATCCCATTTGGGAGGATCTTTCCCCTTTCAGAACCTGAACTCGCAGTCCTAAAAGATTATGTGAATGAGAACCTCAAGAAGGGGTTCATCTGACACTCAACTTCACCAGCCGGGGCAGGAATATTCTTTGTTGAAAAAAAAGACCATTCGCTCCGTCCATGTGTGGATTACAGAGAATTAAACTGGATTACCGTTAAAAATCGCTACCCGTTGCCTCCGATTCCAGAATTGCTCCAGAGACTCCGCTCTGCAAGAATATTTACCAAGTTGGATTTACGAGGTGCTTACAATTTGATCAGAATCAGGGAGGGAGACGAGTGGAAAACGGCCTTCCGGACTCGTTTTGGCCACTTTGAATACCTCGTTATGCCCTTCGGATTATGCAATGCTCCAGCAACCTTCCAGCATTTCGTAAATAATATTTTCAGAGACTTTCTAGACCTATTCATGATCGTCTACCTAGACGACATTCTAATTTTCTCAGCCCCCTTAGAACTACATTGTGTCCATGTGAAACAAGTCCTTCTGAGGTTAAGACAAAATGGACTCTATGCCAAGGGCGAGAAATGCGAATTTGAACGGCAGACCATCCACTTCCTCGACTGGTAATTTCTACAGGAGGTATGGCAATGGATCCTCAAAAAGTCGCAGCTATAATTGTCCTGGCCACCTCCCATTGATAAGAAAGGGGTACAACGGTTCATCGGCTTCTCTAATTTCTACAGGAAATTTATTAGAAACTTCTCCGGTATCATCATGCCCATCACTCAGCTCACCAAGAAACAGAACCGTTTTCAATGGACAGAGGCAGCCCAAGCTGCTCTTGATAAGTTAAAAGGGACTTTTTACCTCGGCCCCGTTACTAAAGCACCCTGACCCCGCTCTTCCATACATCCTGGAGGTGGACGCCTCAGAGAGCGCCGTAGGGGCCATCCTGTCCCAGCGCCAAGGACCCAAGGCTCTAATGCACCCTGTGGCCTTCTTCTCAAAGAAGTTAGGGCCTTCAGAAAGGAACTATGATATGGGGGATTGAGAACTGTTGGCAATTAAATTGGCTCTAGAGGAGTGACGGTACCTCCTGGAAGGAGCAACACACCCAATACTGATCTTCATGGATCACAAAAATTTAGAATACCTCAGGACCGCCAAATGCCTCAGGCCCAGACAAGCAAGGTGGGCTCTTTTCTTTTCACGCTTTAATTTACACATAACCTACCGGCACAGCTCCAAGAATGTGAAACCTGACGCGTTATCGCATATGTTTACAGAAGTTGAAGTTCCACCTCAAACAGATACTATCCTACAGGCTGGAAATTTTCTACTTACTCAAACCGACTTAATGTCACAGATCCGTCAAGCATCCAGGGAATTCTCTTTGCCCCCAGACACGGACCTTCAGGAAAACGATGGGCTCTATTGGCGGGGTAATAAAGTTTTCATACCACAGAATTTACGTACTACCATCCTACAGGTGTCATGACTACCCGCTGGCCGGCCATTTTGGGCGATACAAAACCATGGATTTGATCCGGAGACATTTTTGGTGGCCTAGTTTAGCAAAGGATTGCAGGAAATATGTTGGCTCATGTTCAATCTGTCTCAGGAACAAAAACAGCAAAAACAAAGCATGGGGACTATTAAGACCTCTGCCCATTCCTGAGAGACCCTGGGATAAAATCGCAATGGACTTTATCGTAGAGCTCCCTCATCGGAGGGGTTTTCATTTATCTTTTGTAGTGGTAGACCGCCTCTCCAGGATGTCACACTTCATACCTATGAAAGGGACTCCATCAGCAACTGAAACTGCTAAAGTCTTCATTAAAGAGGTTGTTAGACTGCACGGAATCCCTAGTGACATTGTCTCGGATCGAGGAGTACAGTTTACTTCAAGATTTTGGAAAGCACTGTGCGAAGCGCTGGGCATCAAACTCAACTTCTCTTCGGCTTATCATCCCCAGTCCAACGGACAGACTGAGCGTACCAACCAAACGCTGGAGCAATACCTGCGTTGCTTCACCTCCTTTTCCCAAAAAGATTGGGCCTCACTTCTGCCATTGGCAGAATTTGCATTCAATAACTCTGCTGATACCGCCACCAACCAATCTCCTTTCTTCTCCAATTATGGGTTTCATCCCTCCTTTTTGCCAACATTGATTCCGGACTCTCCTTTGCCAGCAGTTCAGAACAGATTGAATTTCCTTGCTACCAATAACCAGGTGCTGAAGGATATCACTGCCAAAGCACAAGAGGTTAATAAGAGGTTCTTTGACAGAAAGAGGAGAGGAGAACTGGATTCGAAGGTTGGTGATCGTGTGTGGCTGTCAACTTTGAATCTGAAACTTAAATGTCCATCCAGGAAATTGGGACCTAAATATCTAGGACCTTTTCCGGTCAAGAGAAAAATTAATCCAGTGGCTTATGAGCTTGAACTTCCCGACTCATTTAAGATTCACCCTGTGTTTCATACCTCCTTGTTGAAGCCTGATGTGGTTAATCCCTTTCCAGGTCGTGAAAGAGGGCCCCCAGAGGCCATAATGGTGGATGGAGAAGAAGAGTTCGAAATCGAGACCATTGTAGATTGCAGGAGAATCAATATTTAATTAAATGGAAAGGTTTTGGTCCAGAAGAAAATTCCTGGGAACCAGAAGCAAACCTCCATGCCCCAAGACTTATACAAGCCTTTCATCATTCTCATCCGGAAAGGAGGTCTCAGGTGGGCAGCCGGAGGCTTCCCATAAGGAGGGGGCAATGTCAGAGAACCATCACAAACGCTCGTTCCCGTGTGCCAGCCAGACGTACGGTAAGAACGAGCGAGCCCCAGACTAGGCATGCATGTAATGCGATCGTACGAACGAGGGAACGTCAGCGCGTGCACGTTCGCACGCCAACGAATCACGGCGCGAGGCGTCCTATTTAAATGATCAAGCATACTAGTATCAGTGCTGGATTGTCTCAGCTCGTTCCTGAACCCTTGCTGTTGCCTTGTTTACCTGACCCTGATCTTGAACCTCTGCCTTCCTCGACTACCCTCTCGGATTATCCCTACATCTCTGCCTGCCTTGCTTCCTGTACTGAACCCGGCTTGGACTTCTGACTACGGCTCTGTCTCCCGATTCTGTACCTTGCTGCCAGTTTGTTGCCAACCTCCGCCAGTCCCTGACTACAAATCTGCCTGCCGATTGTGTACCTCGCTGCCAGCACGTTGCCAACTCCTGCCTGCCTTTGACCCTGCAAGTTCCTCTGCTGGACCTCTCCTGAATCAATCCAGTGATCAGCATCCCAGCTTCTTTCCGAAGACTTCCGTGTTCCTGATCCTGCCAGCAGGCACCTGCACCCTTCCGCCGCCCTAGCAACCCTGTCTCAACCTCCAGGGGTGCTAGCACTGGGACCGTGCAAGAGGCCGCACTCGTCATTTCAGACTCCGCTGTAAGGTACGTGACAATAGGTAACTATAAAGTATGTTTCGCAATCTTCACCACACCGCCTGTCCATATAAAATTAGTAATTATGGAGTCTATTTCTTTAAATTTGGCTTTGGTTATATAGATTGGTGAGTTACTTAGAACGTAAAGGAATCTCGGAAGGTAGATCATTTTAAAAACATTTATTCTAACTAATAGTGTGAGAGGGAGATTATTCCATGTTTTCAGGGTGGTTTTTAATCTAATAAGAGGGTCTAGATTAATCCTGGCATATTAGACAGGGTGTTCTATCAGAACCCCTAGGTATCGAAAGGTATTAACTATTTGTAATGGGCATTCTTGGGGTAATGTTATTTGTGTCTCTCTGTCAATCTGAAACAAAAGGGATTTATCCCAGTTGACCCGAAAACCTGAAAAGTGGCCAAACCGTTGGATAATCTCCAGCAAGGCTGGGAGTGACGATTGGGGGTCCTCCAAATATATCAACATATAGTCTGCATATAGGGATACTTTTTCTTCTAGACCCCCAGTCGTCAGTCCCTTAACTTCCCCACTGGATCTCACCAATGCTGCTAGAGGTTCTATTGCCAGCGCAAACAGGAGTGGTGACAAAGGACACCCCTGTCTTGTGCCTCTCTTTATCTGGAAAGCATCTGATATGGACATATTAACCCTTAGTCTAGCGATGGGTTTGGAGTATAAGAGCTGTACCCACTTTATGAAGACAGTGCCAAATCCAAATTTGTCCAGGACTTTGAAAAGATATGGCCATTCGACTGAGTCGAAGGCCTTATGGGCATCTAAGGCTAATACAGCTCGGGAACCGGTTTTGTCATGGGATGTTTGTAGATTGGTATAGAGTCTTCGCAAGTTAATAGAGGTTGATCATCCAGGCATAAATCCTGTTTGGTTCGCCCCTATAATGGTTGTAATTACTGTATTTAATCGCTTGGCAAGTACCTTGGCCAGAATTTTAACGTCTGAGTTGATAAGCGAGATTGGCCGATATGATTCACATAAGAGGTGATCCTTATGGGGCTTTGGGATTAAAACGATCAATGCTTCTGACATGGAAGGTGGTAGTTGTCCTGTTTTAAGGGCAAAATTGTACATCCGCAATAAATGTGGGATCAATAAGTCCCAAAATTGCATGTACTATCCGATAGGAAACCCATCAAGGCCTGGGGTTTTATGTCTGGCAAAAGATTGTATCGCCTCCCCTATTTCTTCCGTCGTTAACGGAGCGTCAAGCCCAGCGGCCTGGTGCTCTGTTAGTTCTGGAAGTGAAACTTCTGAAAGATAGTCATCTAGCTCCACTATTGTATAGTGAGCTCTGGTGGTATACAGAGTGGAGTAGAAGGCAACAAACGCCCTCATAATGTCATCATTCTGTTCAACCACCATGCCGTTTGATTTTTTTATTCTAGGAATATTACAGGGTTGATAGTCGGGCCTGGCCAAATATGCCATTAGATGGCTATTTTTATCCCCAAATTCAAATATACGTTGATTCTGTTAGTGCAGTTTTTTCTGTGTACGATCTAGAAGTACCAGTTCCAATTCTCTAGCTCTGTCGCCAAGCAGCGTGTGTTTCGGAAGTGGGGTTTGTAAAATACTTAGTTTCTGCTACCCTAAGTTCTCCCTCTGTGTCCATCAATCTAGACTGCGATGCCTTAATGCCTTAAGATTTAATCACCACTGGGTTTTTCACCTCCTTCTTGCCCAGAACAATTTTCAGCTTTCAGTGCTCTCACACTTTGAATGACAATTACTCAGTCATGCAACACTACCCAACAAAATTTTTATCATTTTTTTCACACAAATGGGCTTTCTTTTGGTGAGATTTAATCACCACTGGGTTTTTCTTTTTTGTGATATAAGTAAAAAAAGGAGCGACATTTTTGATTAAAAAAAAAAAAAAAACACTTTTTTAATTTCTATTATAAAATTTTGCAAATAAGTAATTTTTTTACATAAATTTGGGCCAAAATGTATACTGCTACATATCTTTGGTAAAGATAACCCAAATTAGTGGATATTAGTCTGTGTGGAAGTTTTAGCGTCTACAAGCTATGCTGTCAATCATTAAAAATTGATCACACCTTATGTACTGATGGCCTATCTCATTTCCTGAGGCCCTGGAATGTCAGGACAGTACAAATTCCCCCCAAATGACCCCCTTTTGAAAGTACACAGTCCAAGGTAATTAGTAAGAGGCATGGTGAGTTTTTTGAAGTTGTAATTTTTTCCCCAATTTTATTTTTTTTTTATATTGTCAAAATAATACGTTATTTCTCACACACAGCATATGCATACTTACAATTACACCCAAAATACATTCTGCTACTCATCCTGAGTATGGCGATACCACATGTATGAGACTTTTTCACAGCCTGGCCACACAGAGAGGTTCAACATGCAAGGAGCACCGTCAGGCGTTCTAGGAGCATAAATTACACATCTAATTTCATTCCTACCTATCACACTTTTGAAGGTCCTTGAGCACCAGGACAGTGGAATTACCCACAAAAATGAACCCATTTTGGAAAGAAAACACCCCAACATATATTCTATGAGGCAAAATTAGTCTTTTGAACATGTCATTTTTTTCCCACAAGTTTTTGGAAAATGTGGAAAGAAAATGAAAACGTATTTTTTCTTACACAAAGTTGTCAATTTATAAGATTTTCCTAACACATTGCATGTACATAGCAAAAATTACCCCCCAAAATACATTTTGCTACTCCTCCCGAGTATGGCAATACCACATGTGTGACTTTTACACAGCCTGGTCACATAGAGAGGCCCAATGTTTAAGGAGCACCCATCAGATGTTCTAGGAGCATAAATGACACATATAATTTCCTGACAACCTATAACACCTTTGAAGGCCCTGGAGCACCAGGACAATGGAATTACCCACAAAATGACCCCATTTTGGAAAGCAAACACCCCAACGTATATTCAATGAGGCATGGGCTGCAGATAGGTACTCAGGTACTCTGATGGGCTACAGATAGGTACTCAGGTACTCTGATGGGCTGCAGATAGGTATTCGGGTAGTCCAATGGGCTGGAAACTCTGGGCTGGAGAAAGGTATTCGGGTATTCGGGTACTCTGATGGGTTGGTGACAGGTACTCAGTTACTCTGATGGGCTGGTGACAGGTACTCAGTTACTCTGATGGGCTGGTGACAGGTACTCTTTATTACTGGGGCAATTAGTGTGTTTTGTGCTGTACACTGTGATCGGTAACTAGCTGTTACCGCAATCTCCTCCTCACACAGGATCGGTGTGTGAGGAGGAGAACTTGGTAACAGCTAGTTAGCATGGTTTGTTCAGATTTGTGACCGGCTGTGATTGGACACAGCCGGTCACGTGGTAAAAAACCAATTTCATTGGCTCTTTATCCTGATCGGGGGTGGTCTGTTCCCCGGGGGGGCTAAAGAGTGGCGAGAATGGACGCCCGCCCAGAGTGAGAGAGTGTTCCTGTTGGCGTCATATTACTATGTGACGGTAGGGAAGAGGTTAAAGTGGTTGTAAACCCCATTCATGAAATCTGACCTGGGCACTTAAAGTGGATATAAAAAGTCTACACACCCCTGTTAAAATGGCAGGTTTCTGTGATGTAAAACAAATGAGACAAACATAAATCATTTTAGAACTTTTTCAATCTTTAATGTAACCTATAAATTGTACAAACTGAAATCTTTTAGGTGGAGGGAAGTAAAAATTAAAAAAATAAAATAATATTGTTGCATAAGTGTGCACAGCCTTAAACTAATATTTTGTTGAAGCACCTTTTGATTTTATTACAGCATTCAGTCTTTTTAGGTATGAGTCTATTAGCATGGCCCATCTTGACTTGGCAATATTTACCCACTCTTCTTTGCAAAAACACTCCAAATATGTCAGATTGCAAGGGCAGCTCCTGTGCACAGCCCTCTTCAGATCACCCCACAGATTTTCAATCGGATTTAGATTTGAGCTCTGGCTGGGCCATTCCAATACTTTAATCTTCTTCTGGCGAAGCCATTCCTTTGTTGATTAGGATGTATGCTTTGGGTCGTTGTCATGCTGAAAGATGAAGTTCCTCTTCATGTTCAGCTTTCTAGCAGAAGCCTGAAGGTTTTGTGCCAATATTGACTGGTATTTGGAACTGATCATAATTTCCTCTACCTTGACAATGGCCCCTGTTCCAGCAGAAAAAAAAAAACAGCCCCAAAGCATGATGCTGCTACCACCATGCTTCGCTGCCTAGACATATGAAAAATACAGGAGATTGTTGTTGTCCTTTTCCCCTCCAGCATGAGTGGTGCGCAATGGCATTGGCCCCGATTTGTGTTTCCTACCTGGGGCATGGGTGGCGCGTTTTCGATTATCACACGTTCCCTTCCTTAATGGTGGACTTGGTTTATTTCTATTCCAACTATGGATTTGGACATGTAAGATCTGTGGGATTATCCCTATTCTCCATTTTTTTTGTATGGGTTTTGTTCATGGGATTTGGGTTACACTCTTATGCTTCCCCTTTGCGGTTATATTCCAAAGCTATAGTTATACCTGTGGCATATATTATGAATTCTTTTAGGGTTATTATGGTATCTCCCACCCATTCTATAGGAACACATCTGGATGTAGATGCTTGGTCCGCTGTTCAGCCCCTCTTTTGAGAACCTCCTGGGTATCGCCTCCTTAGCCCCTGTGGCGGACGCTATCCGAAGCTCTCCTCATGCACAGGGCAGCCAGAATTTCTCTTGCCTCTTCCTTATTGAGCTGGTATGTAAGTATCGGGGTATATACCCCTCTGATACCCTTTCTGGAATATGCCCACCACCTATTTGAATTATTTTTGTTTTTTCATATTAATTCTAGACTCTCTTTTCTGAATCTACTCCTGAAGAAGTGCAGATCAATCCACAAAACATGTAGAGTTAAAGGATGCTTAGAAAATATATTTTTGGATTGTCTTGCTGTTATTAAGTTTGGTGCTTGGTTTTTATCTATGAAATGTTATTTATTACTTGCATAGTCCTATGGTATTAGTCAATATGACTCAGCTCAATTTTTACTTAATTCCAACATGTTTGTATATTGTGTACTATATTGTATTTTATTATCATGTAATAAAATTACTATTATATGTGTATATTGATTGTTGATTATGACTGGCCTTATTTAAAGTCCCCTAAACCTATGCTCTTTCCCTTCAATATTTTTCTTAGTATCTTTAAATGTATAAGGATCTTTTCACGCCTGTATGCATCAAGCTGGTGGTATCATGATTACTGTCCTTTCGAAAAACGTATAAAGCATTAAAAAAAAAAAAAAAAAAAAGGAAAATATATGAATGCCTAGAAAGACAATAATGCATTACATAAGGACCCTGACAAAATAGCAACACAGCCAGTTAAATGGCAAATTAAAGGAAATCTATGGTCACAGCATAAGTTCATATTATAGCATTGTTATTGCCCAGCAGACATGGGAGCTTTCCTCTCTCCTCTCACAGACTTAAGATAAGAAGTGACAGATAACAGACTGCTTTTTCTCCTCTTGTGAGTCTGACCTGTTCTGCCTCCCAGACTATGCAATGCTGTGCTGTAATCCTATGCTGACCTTTGCAGTGCAGGTTTACTAAAGAGAAAGTAAAATGTTTTCTAATAGGCTAGGAATATACTGGGACTTTTCTGGCTCTACATAGATTTATTGCACACACACACTTATCTTAATGAAAATCATGCCTTTTAACAAGATATAGAATGTATGTGGAATACATCTATGTAGAGCCTGAACAGTCCCAGTATATTTCTAAGCTATTCAAAGATTTGACCATAAACAGCAAGTGATGTAACACAGCCCAACTCCAGCAAAGTGTAACCATCCACCCTTGCAGTGCTGGGGGAAAGCTTGTACTTGCTCCAGTCAGCTGCAGTGTTCTCCCTCTCCACCCAGATCTCAGCATTATCACATACCATTCAGGAACATTAAGCCTGTATGGTATGATGAGCCTGGAGTGTGACCACAGCCAATCACAATTCACCCAGGAGCTCCAGAGGACCAGTCACAACACTGGAGAAAGCCTACTGGAGCAAGGAATAAGGTAAAGCTGGGTACACATGGATAAGAATTTTGATCTATGTGTGACCTTGCCTGTTAGAAGCCACCCCGTCAGATCAGCTTCTGTAGAATGGGACTGCTGGAAAAACTTGTTCGATCAGCGGCTTGCAGCCAATAAGCTGCAGCACTGATCAGTGTATTCTGACAGAGAAGAGTCCCCACTGTCAGAATACTTCTCAGTAAAGGGGATTTATGCATTCATCACTCTTGTGTGGATGGATGAATCTGTTATGCTGGGTTCACACTGCTGTGAGGAGCGGCTCACAGCAAGGGGTCCGATACATCCCTGTTCTCTGTTTCAGGTCCGATTTCGGTCCAAATTTTGGGCTGAATTCAAACCTGAAATGGACCAGAAGACGCACAGGACTCCTTTGCAATTTGCTCTGCAGCCGTCCCGGAGATATGTGAAGCGGCTCCATAGAGTGCCGGCCACAATCTCCTGACATGCGAATTGGATGCGGGGAAACCCGCATCCAAATCGCACTGGTGTGAACCCAGCCTTAGTGCTTTTTTAATTCAGCCCACTGGCTGAATTAAAAAAAACCTATGCATGTATGCCAGTTTAAGTGGTTTTACCCTAATCCTCTGCTCCTAACTTCAGAAATGATGTATTGTATTCTTTCATTTCCGAGCATGCACAGATTTTTTTGGTGCAAATGCCATACTAATTATATGAAAATTGTTCCTTCTGTTATCTTTCAAGAAACTTTTTTGTGCTTATTTTGTGATATTTTCACATGAACGGTCGTAATCAGCCCTTGAAAGCTGTGTACTAATAATCAGATTCTCAGACAATTGCTCCAAATGAGCTTGTTTTCGACAAATGTTCTCATCATGTGTATTAGGCATTAATGAGCATTTAACTCATGCAAAACCCGGGGGTGGGGGTGCAGTTTGGCATGTTTGCCGTGGGTGCTGGATGACCTTGTCTCGGCACCGATTACAAACAACAATTATTTTTGACAATTCAACAGCTTATGTGAAAATGTTCCCTTCATGTGGTTAGAGCCATCAGTATGCTAGCCATCTCTTTCCACAGCTTCCTGGATTCCCTACATACTTTGCAGCTTCTCCTCTGCTCTTTACTTCCAATTTCTAAGGACCACATATCCTATGGTATCTTGCTGCCTGCATGCCGTGATTCCTGTACTCCAGAAAATCCTCCTCTCAGCACGTCTGTAGTTCAGAAGGCAGGCTCTGTGAAATGTGTGACACAGCAGTGCCTATCAACAGGGCATTGTAAATGCAAGTCACAGAATTCAAAGATGTAAATATGCGGGGATCTTCAAGTGAGTTTACAAACATCAAAATCATTCAGAATAATTGGAGTAGGCTAGCAATAATGAAATATAATATAGAAATGACTATACACTACTGGGCAAAAGTTTCAGGCAGGTGTGAAAAAATGCTGTAAATGAATAATGCTTTCAGAAATAGAAGTGTTATTGGTTTAGATTTATCATTTACCAAAATAGAAAGTAAATGAACAGAAGAGGAATCCAAATCAATATTTGGTTTGACCACCCTTTACCTTCAAAAACAGATTAAATTCTTCTAGGTACACTTGCACATAGTTTTTGAAGAAACTTGGCAGGTAGGTTGTTCCAAACACAGATCCACAGATCCTCTGTGGATGTAGGTTGTCTCATATCCTTCTGTCTCAAGTGATCCCAGACAGACTTAATGATGTTGAGATCAGGACTCTGTGGGGGCCAAACCATCAGTTCCAGGACTTTGTTCTTATTTACGCTGAAGATTGCTCTTAATGACATTGGCAGTTTGTTTAGGGTCATTGGCCTGCTGCAGAATAAATTTGGCACCAATCACACGCCTCCCTGATGCTATGGCATGACGGATAAGCATCTGCCTGGATTTCTCAACATTGAGGACACCATTGATCCTGACCAAATCCCCAACTCCATTTACAGAATTGCAATCCCAAACTTGCAAGGAACCTCTACCATGCTTCACTGTTGCATGTAGACTCTCAATATTGTACCGCTCTCTAGCCCTTCTGCAATCAAACTGCCTCCTGCTACAGCCCAATATTTCAAAATGTTGACTCATCAGTCCAGAGCACCTGCTGCCATTTATTTGCACTCCAGTTCCTACGTTTTCATGCATAGTTGAGTCGCTTAGCCATGTTTCCACGACAGAGGTATGGCTTTTTGGCTGCAATTCTTCCATTAAGATCACTTCTGGCCCTTCTCCAGACAGTAGCTGGGTGTACCTTGGCGCTACTGGTTTCCGCCAGTTCTGTGCTGATGGCACAGCTGGTCATCTTCCAATATCGAAGAGAGGTAAGCATGATTTGTCTCATCTGCTGCATTCAATTTCATTGGCCGACCACTGTGTCTTTGGTCCTCAACATTGCCCATTTCTTTGCGCTTCTTCAAAAGAGCTTGTACCTTTTGAAACTTTAGTGTGCTTTAAAATCTTTACCTGGAAGAGACCTTCTTCACCCAGTTTTAAGCCTCCTAACACAGCTGTTTCTGTTTCAGTAAAGGGGTTGTAAAGGTTTTTTTTTTAAATAACAAACATGTCATACTTATCTCCTCTGTTCAAGGGTTTTGCACAGAGTGGCCCCAATCCTGCTCTTCTGGGGTCCCTCTGCAGCGCTCCTGGCTCCTCCTCTTCTCGAGTGCCTCCACGGAGAAGTGCTTTCCATGGGGGCACTCGTGGGGCGTGCTCCTGAGTCCTGCTGCTGTGTCCATTGGCACTGACAGCAGGACTCGGTCCTGCCTCCCGGCTCCCACATCATTGGATTTGATTGACAGCAGTGGGAGCCAATGGCTCCTGCTGTTATCAATCTATTCAATGAGGACCCGAGACAGCGGCTGGAGCTGCTGTGCTAGTTTCATGGAAAGATCAGGCTCAGGTAAGTAAAAGGGGGGCTTTGGGAGGCTGCTGCACTACAGAAGGTTTTTTTAACTTAATGCATAGAATGCATTGAGGAGAAAAAAAATGAGTTTACAACCCCTATAATTACTGTGTTTCAACCCACATATGAAATTGATGATCATTTGCACCTGTCTGGTCTCAGTCTCAGTCTAGCTACACAGATTTGGCCATCCCTGCTGCTGATTCCTGAAACTCTACTCCTACAAAATCTCTGACTTTGTGCAAGTGTGTAAGTGTGCAAGTGAAAGAATTGATGCTGATTTGAAGCCAGAGGGTAGTCACACCAAATGTTGAATTGATTTAGATTTTACTTCTGTTTGCTCACTTTGCATTTTGCCTAAAACTTTTGCACAGTACTGTATGATTTTAGATTTTTACCATAGATGCAAGTTAAATTTAAAGCACAATTCTGTGCATATATGAATGAACAGCGGTCATTTTAGTTATGTATACATCACATTAATAGACACCCACCCAGATTTATTACACCCACAGGAAGTTTTCAACCAGGGCTGTGACTATGTATGATTGGACCCCACACCAACATTGTTAAACCTCCTCCTTCCCAGCTCTTTAATCTCTCTAGCAAAGGCAATTCCTCTTGTGATACAGAATACTAATTGCATTCCTGGCAAACTTATAGGTGTTTCCAAACAATATAGACTTCATATTGTGCCATATGTTACTACTACCTATTGTATGTAGCAAGACAGCTCTTGGCCCCATATACGTTGCATGGTCTACTTTGGCTATAGTTACACCCTTGAATTCAACTGTGTGTGTTTAACTGTTTTAGCTGTGGCTGTTGTTAAAGTGGTTCTAAAGTTTTTTCAATCCATGAAAACACAAGAAAACACCTTCAGGGAGCAGCTCACCCCGCAGTCCCCCCCCCAATACTTACCTGAGCCCAATCCTGATCCAGCGACGTGCACGAGGGCCGAGGCTCTCCTGGGACTCTCTCTCCTGATTGGCCATGACACAGCCAGTGAGGAGGGAGCGGTGTGGGACTGAGCCATGCCCTGTGTGTCCCATAGACACACAGAGGCGGCTCAGGAGCGAGCAAGCAAGAGTGCCCCCAGAGCAAGCAGTTTGTTCTGGGGGGCACTCGGAAAGGGGGAGGGGCCAGAAGCACCGGTGGGAGACCCGAGAAGAGCAGGATTGGGGCTACTGGAAAGTATGATATGTTTACTATTTTAAAGAAAAAAACAAACAAGGCTTTAGAAAAACTTTAAATTTGAACCTCAGGCAGCTATAAAAGACACTGATTAACCCCTTGTCGACCGGCTAACGCCGATATAGGTTAGCAGAAGGGCACACCAGGCATATTATCGTACCTGTATGTTGCCCTTTAGGATGCAGAATTGTGGGCACATGCCGCCGCGAGCTCCTAGAGTGTAATTGCGGGTCCCGCGGACTTGATGTCCGCGGGCATACCCGCGATCGTGTCACGGAGAGGAACAACGGGGAAATGCTGATGTAAACAAGCATTTCCCCATTCTTCTTAGTGACAGGACACTGATCACAGCTCCCTGTGATTGGGAGCAGTGATCAGTGTCATGTCACATGTAGCCCATCCCCCCCCTACAGTTAGAATCACTCCCTAGGACACACTTAACCCCTGCAGCGCCCCCTACTGCTTAACCCCTTCACTGCCAGTCACATTTACACAGTAATCAATGCATTTTTAATCACACTGATCACTGTATAAATATGAATGGTCCCAAAATAGCGCAAAAAGTGTCCGATCTGTCCGTCATAATGTTGCAGTCACGATAAAAATCGCAGATCGCCGCCATTACTAGTAAAAAAAAATTATTAATAAAATTGCCATAAAACTATCCCCTATTTTGTAGACGCTATAACTTTTTTGCGTAAACCAATCAATAAACGCTTATTGCGATTTTTTTTTTTACCAAAAATATGTAGAAGAATAGGTATCGGCCTAAACTGAGGAAAAAAGTGTTTTTTTATATATTTTTGGGGGATATTTATTATAACAAAAAGTAAAAAATATTGTGTTTTTTTTCAAAATTGTCGCTCTTTTTTTGTTTATAGCACAAAAAATAAAAAACGCAGAGGTGATCAAATACCACCAAAAGAAAGCTCTATTTGTGGGAAAAAAAGGATATCAATTTTGTTTGGGAGCCACGTCCCACGCCCCGCGCAATTGTCAGTTAAAATGACGCAGTGCCGAATCGCAAAAAACACTCTGGTCTTTGGCCAGCCAAATGGTCCTGGGCTGAAGTGGGTAATGTATCTCTTAATTGATTATTGGAACTTTTTTTTTTAATAGAAACAGACTAGTACCTGAATTTGACTTGGTATTAGTCTCTTGCAGCCCCTGTTTAGAAGTGCTCAGACCAGGAGAAGGGAGAAGCACAGTCTAAGTCAGTTGTACTGCAGTGCAGAGTACAGTCATAGTATGCTGCTGCTTCTTTTTTTCACTGTCCATTCACAGGCTGGGGGGGGGGGGCGACGAAAAGGCCTGTAAGGCCCCTTTCACACTTGTACGACTTGTCCTACGACTTGGGACTGCAAAGTCGCATGACAAGTCGTTTCCTGTGATTTACAATGACTACCATTCATATTAGTACAACTTCAAGTTGTGCCGACTTCAAAGTAGTCCCTGCACTACTTTGGTCCGACTTTGATGTGAGTTATACAGGCATTCCCTGAAATCGCGGCAAAAAAGTGTCAAAATCGTGGCCGTGAAATCGTGGCAAAATCACGCGACATTGAAGTCGCAGTAGTGTGAAAGGGGCCTAAGTGTTACTTATCTGCAGCACTGAAAAATTGGGTCTTCTGCACTGCCAGCATGGGCAGAAACACAGGTAAAACAGTTCCTAGATTTGTTTTTAACCATTTTCTGACCGCCGCACGCCGATGCACGTTGGCACAATGTCAGCGGTGGGCAAATGGGCGTACAGGTACGTCCCCTTTAATTTGTGGGCTAGTGGGCGCGTGCGCCCACCGCAAACTGTGTCACCGTGCCTGCGGACACGATGTCCGCTGGTGTCCCGCGATCGTGTCATGGAGCACCAGAACGGGGAGATGCTTATGTAAACAAGGCATTTCCCTGTTCTGCCTAGCAACATGACAAGAGATCTACTGCTTCCTATCATCGGAAGCAGTGATCTCTGTCATGTTGTAGTGAGCCCATTCCCCCTACAGTTAGAATCACTCCCTAGGACACGTTTAACCCCTTGATCTCCCCCTAGTGTTTAACCCCTTCCCTGCCAGAGTCATTTACACAATAATCAGTGCATTTTTATAGCACTGATCACTGTATAACTGACAATGGTCCCGAAATAGTGTCAAAAGTGTCCGATGTGTCCGCCGCAATGTCGCAGTCACGATAAAAATCGCAGATTGCTGCCATTACTAGTAAAAAACAATAAAAATGCCATAAATCTACCCCCTATTTTGTACACGCTATAACTTTTGCGCAAACAAATCAATATACGCTTATTGCAATTTTTTTTTTACTAAAAATATGTAGAAGAATACATATCGACCTAAATTGAGAAAAAAAATTTGGTTTTTTTATATTTTTTTGGGATATTTATCATAGCAAAAAGTAAAAAATATTGCATTTATTTTCAAAATTGTCGCTCATTTTTTTGTTTATAGTGCAAAAAATAAAAACCACAGAGATGATCAAATACCACCAAAAGAAAGCTCTATTTGTGGGGAAAAAAGGATGTCAATTTTATTGTAAGGTCGCAATTGTCAGTTAAAACGACGCAGTGCCGAATTGCAAAACGTGCTCTGGTCAGGAAGGGGGTAAATCCTTCCAGGGCTGAAATGGTTAAACTGTGTATTTAGCGTTTTGCCTGGAGTTCAAAATTAAAGTGATTGTAAACGGTCACCTTGTAAAAGAACCCATTCAGTTTAAAATAGAAATCAAAGGCCAAACATTTGTGTATAGATATAAAAAAAAACTATAAATACCTTTTTTTCCCTTTTTTTATAAGTGATCACATTCCCTTTGTTCTCGGCTGCATAAGGCGTAATGTACACGGGACGTTTCAAAACCCTCTCCTGAACGATTTAACTTGACAGACAGTAACAGATGTTTAAAAATGTCAGTTTTGCCGCGTTTACATGCTGCATTTAGCAACATTTGCATTTAGAAGCGTTTTTTTTTTTTTTTAAATAGTCAAAAATGTATCTCCATTAAAAACGCCTGTAAACGAAATGCGGCTAAACGTGAGTTACCGCTTTTACAAGCTGTTACAGGCATTTGGTGTTTCAAATGCCTCTGAACATCCATCCTGAATGCATTTTTTTGCTTTCCAAAAAATGCTTCTAAACTCAACTGCCTAGGAATGACTATAAAGGACCCTGTGTACATGTACTGATAAGATGACATAGAGGAGAGTTCAGGGGCAGCTGAAAAAAAAACACCCAACTGCTCCTAAATGTCAGTTTACCAGCAGTGTACGTGAAGCCTAAGATCTGGGGGAGGGGAAGCAGCAGCACACTGAGATTCTCAGTGAATGGCTATTCAGCAGGAGTGTGTCAGAAAAAGTCTTGGAGGAGAGTACACAGAGTTCCAAGCATAGGTAGAGCTAATCATGGTGTGCTCTACTGCTTTGTGTGGTCAGTTTTTACTAGGAAAGCAAGGGGACTAGCAGGATCTCCAGGGATTTATCATAAAGGAAGTAATACAAAGAGAACAAGATACTTTCTCATACAAGTACATGGTACAGCAGGCACATATCAGGAATATGAAGTGTTGGGGTAACAAACACTTTAAGCTGTGGTATGAGGTAGTAATTACATTCAATTCAGTTAAAGCTGATGTCCATGTTTCGTGTCATTTTAAATAGTTTGTTTGGACCTAGCTGTTTTTTTTCTATTTGCTTTACTAAGTGCTGCAGTGTCTCTAAGCACTGTATGTACTGCATGTAACTTCAGCTACATACAGTATACAGTGCTGGGTTCCAGCTGTGAGACACCCAGAACAAAACAGAGTCTGGCTGAGCGGCGCACAACCATTCATAGGCAGTTTTGTATTCTGTGAATGAATACAAAGCTTCATCTGATTGGCTGAGTGGGAGGGGCAGGCTGCTGTCACAAAGGGCAGGGGACTGAAACACAGAAAGCAGAAGGGGGCAAGTATAAAGGAGGCAGGAGCTTATGGAGAAGCAGGATCCAGGCTATGCAACAAACTACAGACTGACACTGGAGGGGCAAACGATTTAGAACCAACAGTAACCTAAGTAGGTTTACCTAAATAGAAAGATGGGCTGTGAAATAAATTGACAGAAGCCCCTGGTAAAACTAATAAGAAAAAGCCAACACAAGGTATGTTAGTACATGCATCATCAAACAGGAAGTTCCTGGTCAATATAGCTACAAAACAGGCTTTGATAAGGGAAGAAGTGAGGTAGACACAATGAAGGGAAATTATCAAAACTGCAGCAGCCAGAATCCCAGCAGTTTCCTGGGGAAAGAGAGCAAAAGGGGATACACACTCCTGGGAGTGCTCTGAGGTTAAAAAAAAAAAAAAAAAAAGCAAGAGAAAGAGTGACTTGGCTGGAAACCCCTCAGACTGGTCAATGGGTAAATGGAATAAAACCAGCAATTCCTGAGTTCAATCCCAGGCAAAAAATTACAAAACCAATGTATATAAAATGGATATTTGTCTCTAATTAGTCATTGCCAATCAACTACATTTTCCAATTGTACCCCAGGACATCCATTCCAGATTTTTTTTTCTCACCATGCAAAGGCCTTGCAACAAGGTTCTAGTCCTTTAGTGCTCACAAGTTTTGATGTGCTGGGAGATGATAAACAAAAATGTGTCCATCTTCAATGTTTAGTTCATCACATGCTCTGGAGATAGCCATTTGTCACTTTATGATGCATACCATATGCTGGATTTCAAAGAATGCTAGGAGTACTGAAGGACAAAATAAATATGTGCTGACCCTAGGCTGGCCAGGCAGTGTAGGCAGTTGGTAAGGGTATTCTAACTATATTAAGTTTAGTTTTCTGCAGAAGGTGGATGTGAAGTTCAAGGAGTTCAGTGTTTCCAAAGGCAAAGTTATTTCAGTCTCCCTGGAGCTCATACAAAACTCGATGTTTCATTTCAGTGATAACCTTCTTTTTTGAAAGATGAGGATTGTTAGAAATACAAGCTCTTGACAATATTAACTATATCAACCAGGTTGTAAGACTTACATCAACTAACAATTCAATGTTCAATTGCACAATAACAGTGCTACAAGCGAATGAGGGCCGGCTGCTCGAACCGACCATTATAAATTCTCTTCTTTCTCTAAAGAATCATTTCAATTTATCTGCTCCTTGCAAGACATGAAATAGTGAAATAGTGAGTCAGTCCCACAGTAATGCTTTTTCAATAGCCTAGAATTCAATAAGACTTTCTCCGCTGCTGTCAAATGAAGATTACAGAGCAGGTCAGTCAGGACATGGAGTCATCTTACCAGGATGGGTATTTATGTGTTTTAGAAGAAATGTGGTATAAAATTTCTGCAAAGGACTGTTATACTATAGAAGAAATATCAAATATTAATTCAATTAATATGAATATTGTACATGACATATATACACCCTACTATTAGCATTTGCTAGGGGAATTGGTGAGCATGATGCACATGTACAAGTCTACAGACTAAGTGCAGTTGCATAGAGAAATAATTTCCTGTGTTTGTAAAACATAACATAAAAAACATAAAATGACATAAAAATCAGTAATTTACAGGGTACATTGAACCTGAAATTGTCCTTGGCTTTTAACGTAACCAACAATCTAATGTCCCTACTATTTTCACACAGGCTAAGACAAATTTAGTAGGAATCCAATTACCCTAACTTTGTTATTTGGGTGTAGATACATACATATTTGCATGTAGGTCTATTTATATTTTCATAAATTGGCCTTTGGATTCATACATTTTTTTCAATCAAATCCAATTAGAAAAAAAAGCATAAATTTTGGGTGAAACATTCATAAATCGATTCCATAGTGTAATATAAATAGATAAAAACACCTTGCAGTATGTGTACAACTCACAAAAGATCACAAGCACATCAACTGCTGTAGATCTTTCATTTTACAGGATGTATATACATAGATTCAACCTTGGTAACTTATGAAAAAATAACTTTTACATAGGAATTGTTGATTTCTCACACCAAATTTGTGACTAAGGTCATACTTACACCTTTGCTTTATGCTATGAGAATGGAAAAAAAAGGACAGGGCCGTAGAAGGTCCTTAACCCATCAGAAGGACTGGTATCTGCTGCTTTGTGCAAGGAGGAACAGGATGAGCACTGCCAAAGCCCTACAAAATTACCTCCAGCAGGCTATTGGTGTGAATATCTCTGACCAAACAATCAGAAACAGACTTCATGAGGGTGGTCTGAGGGCCCGACATCCTCTAGTGGGCCCTGTTCTCACTGTCCGGTACCATGGAGCTTGATTGGCATTTGCCATTGAACACCGGAATTGACAAGTCCACCACTGGTGCCCTGTGCTTTTCACAGATGACAGCAGGTTCACCCTGAGCACATGTGACAGAGGTGAAAGGGTCTGGAGAAGCCGGAGAGAATGTTATGCTGCCTGTAACACCGTTCAGCATGACCGGTTTGGTGGTGGGTCACTGATGGTCTGGGGAGGCATATCCATAGAGGGACGCACAGGCTAGACAATGGCACCCTGGCACAATGGCACCCTGACTGCCAATCGGTATCGGGATGAAATCCTTGGACCCCTTGTTAGACCTTAACCTGGTGCAGTGGGTCCTGGGTTCCTCCTGGTGCACAACAATGCCCGGCCTCATGTGGCGAGAGTATGCAGCCAGTTCCTGGAGGATGAAGGAATTGATAACATTGAATGGCCCCCTTGCTCGCCTGACCTAAATCTAATAGAACACCTCTGGGATATTATGTTTCGGTCCATCTGACACTGCCCGCTTGCACCTCAGTCTGTTCAGGAGCTCAGTGATGCCCTAGTCCAGATCTGGGAGGACATACCCCAGGACACCATATGTCGTCTCATTAGGAGCATGCCCTGACGTTGTCAAGCACATAGGGGTCATACAAACTACTGAGTACCATTTAGAGTTGCTACAATGAAATTTCAGCAGAATAGACTAGCCTGCTGCATCATTTTTTCACTTTGATTTTTTTGGGGTGTCTTTGAATTCAGCCCTCTGTTGGTTCATCATTTTCATTTCCATCGAACGATGTGGCTTCCTTTAGTTCCGAACACATTACCCAGTCCATATCAGTATAGATATCCAGCATGATTTTTTTCCTCCATTGAGAGCTGATGTGTTTTTAATTTTTTGGAGCAGTGTATAAAGGTGCTAATGAAATAAAATTTTCACCACATGTCGGTAACAACCCATGCAATCCATACATACAAAGGAATCAAAACAAATAAGTTCAGAAATTAAGTTAGGTGTAATAAATGGGAATGACAAAGGGAAAAAGTATTGAACACATGAAGAAAGGGGGGTGCAAAAAGGCATGGAAAGCCAAGACACCAGCTGAAATCTATCAGTAATTAGAAAGCAATCCTGCCCCTTGTCAGTGCAAATTATTATCAGCTGGTTCAGTCTCAACTGATGGCCTATAAAAAGGTGTCTTATTACCAAGGTATCACACAAGAAACATCTCATTATGGGTAAAAGCAAAGAGCTCTCTCAAGACCTTTGCAACCTTATTGTTGCAAAACATACTGATGGCCTTGGTTACAGAAGGATTTCTAAACTTCTGAATGTCCAGTGTGCACAGTTGGGGCCATGATCCGGAAGTGGAAAGAACATAATTTCACTATAAACCAGCCACGATCAGGTCCTCCTCTCAAAATTTCTGACAGGAGTGAAAATAATTATTAGAAGAGTTGTCCAAGAGCCAAGGACCACTTGTGGAGAGCTTTAGAAAGACTTGGAATTAGCAGGTACAATCGTTTCAAAGAAAACAATAAGTAATGCACTCAACTGCCATGGCCTGTATGCACGCTCACCACGCAAGACTCCAACGCTGAAGAAAAAGTATGTTGAAGCTTGTTTAACCACTTGAGCTCCGGGCCATAGCCGAATGACGGCTACAGCGCGGACCTCAATCTCCGGGAGGACGTCATATGACGTCCTCCCCTATGCACGCGCACCGCGCGCACCCTGCAGGGCGCGCGGTGTGCGCGCTGTGATCACCCGAGTCACGGAGACTCGGATGATCACAGATCCGAGTAAGGGGCCGTTCCCGGCCCCTTACCATGTGATCAGCTGTCAGCCAATGACAGCTGGTCACATGATGTAAACAAAAGCTCGGTGATCGGTTTCGTTTTCTCCTCACGCTGATAGCGTGAGAAGGAAAAAAAAGCCGATCACCGGCTTATGTCAAAGGGACATCGGTCCCGAAGAGGAAGGAGGCACAGATGCCTCATCTGTGCCTCCAAGTGCCATCTGCCAGTGCCCACAAGTGCCACCTATTAAAGCCCACAAGTGCCACCTATCAATGCCCACAATGCCACCTATCAATGCCCACAAGTGCCACCTATCAATGCCCACAAGTGCCACCTATTAGTGCCACCTAGCAGTGCTGCCATCAATCAGTGCCCAACACTGCCACCCATCAGTGCCCATAACTGCCACCCATCAGTGCCCATCACTGCCACCTATCCTAGCCCATCAGTGCCGCCTCATCAGTGTACATCAACGAAGGAGAAAAATTAACTGTTTGCAAAAATTGATAACAAAATATAAAAAAAATATAATTTTTTTTTTTAATTCTGTCTTTTTCAATTTTTTTAACAAAAAATAAAAACCGTAGAGGTGATCAAATACCATCAAAAGAAAGCTCTATTTGTGGGAAAAAAATGATAAAAATTTCATTTGGGTACCGTGTTGTATGACTGCGCAATTGTCATTCAAAGTGCGACAGCGCTGAAAGCTGAAAATTGGTCTGGACAGGAGGGGGGTTTAAGTGCCCAGTAAGCAAGTGGTTAAAGTTTTCTGCACAACATTTAGACAAGCCTGTAAAATACTGGGAGAATATAGTCTGGTTAGATGAGACCAAAATTGAACTCTTTGGATGCCATAATACTAACCATGTTCGGAGGTCAAATGGCACTGCACATAACCCCAAAAACAGCCGCTTACCAATAGTGAAGTTTGGAGGTGGTAACCTCCCCAGGTGTGGGGCTGTTTTTCAGCATACGGTACTGGCAAACTTCATATCACTGAAGGAAGGATGAATGGAAAAATGTACCAAGACATTCCTAATAAAAATCTGATGCAATCTACCAGGATGATGAAGATGAAACAAGGTTGGACATTTCAGCAAGACAATTGATCCCAAACACAAAGCCAAGGAAACTGTCAATTGGTTTCAAAGAAATAAAATAAAGCTACTATGAATGGCCCAGCCAATCACTGGACTTGAATCCAACAGAAAATCTATGGGAAGAACTAAAGATCAGAGTTTATAAAATAGGCCCACGGAACCTTCAAGATGTGAAGACAATGCAGGCGACTAGTTTCTCCATATAGGAGGCGTCTTGAAGCTGTCATTACCAACAAATACTTTTTCCTTATCCATTTTCCTGTCATCCATTTTATTATACTTTACTTCATTTCTGAACGTATTTGTTTTGGTTTCTTTGTATGTATGGATTGCATGGGTTGTGACCGAAGTAGTGAAAATGTGATGTCAAAAGTACCTTTAGAAATTTATTTACCTAGAAAAATGGTGACGTGTTCAATAATTATTTTGCGCTGTATTTAAAAACACGTAAAATGCACCTAAAACATGCTCAAAACTCACCAAACTAGATCTGCATTGAGAAAATGCAGATGTGTGGATATTGATTAACTGACCTATTTAAAATGAACCTGGGAACTACAGATGATGAACCAGAAAAAGAGAAAACAGTTGTTCTTCCACATTTTGAATAGATAGAAAAAAAAGTTGCCTTTTTTTTTTTTAAATACAGAAAAAATGCATGTTGTTATCGGTGTCACACAATACCTGCTCCAACACCAATTATTATTTCCCACGCAAAAAGCCATAAATAAAAAGAAGTCCCATCCCATGTGCATTGCATCTAAAACAAAAAGAACAAGGTTTTACGGGGGTTCCACTTTAAGCCTAGTTGGTTACGTCATGGCTAAGGGTGTGTAAGCATTATTGTTAACAGGGCACATCTTTATAAGTGAAAACCAAACTGGCCAAGAGGTTGAGGAATTGAGGGATAGTTTATGCATGTGAGTGCAATGTGGTCCCTCAATCCCTTGCAGTCACATCACTGCAAGCACTAAGGTCTTTGTGCTTAGAAAGTTGAACAGTTTTCAACCAGGACAATCCATGAATCACAGACTAGTTTCAGAGAGCGTCTTCTCTACAGGAAAAGCCAAAGGTCGGTGGTTGATGCATTGTTTTAAAAATATAGAAAGACTTTCACAATGATGATTTAGTGCTTAATTACTTTCAATACCCAATTGTTTGAGATGGCAAAGAGCTTGCTCAGCACGCACACTCATACAATTCAAGCTTTTTGCTACAGACATTAGCGTATGTTTTCCATAATCCTTCTTGTTTTACATCAGTGGTTTTTAAAATTACCAAAGAAGAAAGCAGGGGAGATGAATGAGAGAAATGTAATTAAATTATTGTCGTACCGCATTAGACCTGATGTATTAAGTGAGAATGACATTTTATAAAGTTATAAACTTTAATTTAGACAATAAGAAATATTAACTGCAGTATAGAGATGTTTTGTTTGCCCATGCTGCAGGACTACAAAATATGATTAAAGAACCCTATATGCACTAAATTGGAAGTGCCTAATTATTTATACATCAAAGGCTATTGCATACATTTTACTTTCCTAAACTTAGATGCTAATGATCGTATCTACCCAAATTATTTATAATGAATCTGTAATTAAAACCTCAGTTATAATTAATAAATGCTTCCATTCTTTACTGTGACCTTCACTGTCCTAAAATGACAGTAAATATAAGTTGGGACGCTGTGTAAAATCTACATAAAAACAGAATGCAATGATTTGCAAATCTCATAAACCCGTATTTTATTCACAAAATTAAATAGAAAACACATCAAATGTTTAAACTGAGAAAATGTACCATTTTAAGAGAAAAATCAGGTCATTTTGTAATCGATGGCAACAACACATCTCAAAAAAGTTGGGACAGAGCCATGTTTACCACGGTGTGATATCCCCTCTTCTTTTAACAACACTCTGTAAACATCTGGGAATTGAGAAGACCAGTTGTTTGAGTTTTGGGAGAAGATTGTTGTCCCATTCTTGCCTTATATAGGATTTAACAGCTCAACAGTCCTAGGTCTTCTTTGTCATATTTTTCATTTCAAGGTGCGTCAAATATTTTCAAATAGTTAAAGGTCTGGACTGCAGGTGGGCCAGTTAAGCACCCGGACTCATCTACTACGAAGCCATGCTGTTGTCATACAGTAGATGCAGTATGTGGTTTAGCAATGTCTGCTCTAAAACCTGGATATGACATTCACCATTTAAGGTGCCTTTCCAGATGTGCAAGCTGCCCATTCCATATGCATTAATACACCCCCATAACATCAGAGATGCAGGCTTTTGAACTGAGCACTGATAACAAGCTGGAAGGTCTCTCTCCTCTTTAGTCTGGAGGATGCAGCACCCATGGTTGCCATAATGTCAAATTTCAATTCATCTGACCACAGAGCATTTAGCAACAGCCCATTTTTAAATGAGCTTTGGCCAGAGAAGATGGTGGAGTTTCTAGATCATGTTCAGATAAAGCTTCTTCTTTGCATGATAGAGCTTTAACTTACACTTTTGGATGGCATGACAAACTGTGTTCACAGATAGTGATTTTTGAAAGTATTCCTGAGCCCATGCAGTGATATCCATTACACAATCATGCCTGTTTTTATTGCAGTGTCGTTTGAGGGCCAAAAGATCACGGGCATCCAATATTGCATTTTGGCCTCATCCCTTGGCCACAAAGATCGCTCCAGATTCTCAGAATCTTTGTGTTATAATATGTACTGCAGATAATTATATGATTAAAGTCTTTGCAATTTTATGTTCATGAATATTATTCTGAAATTGGTCAACAACATTTAGACACATCTTTTCACAGATTGGTGAACCCCTGACCATTTTTACTTCTGGGACACTGACTCTCGAAGATGCTCTTTTTATACCCAATCATGTTACTGACCTGTTGCCAATTAATCTAATTAGTTGCAAAAGGTTCTTCCAGCTCTTCTTTGTTAATACCACGTACTTTGACAGCTTTTTGTTGCCCTGTCCCAACTTTTTTGGGAGGTGTTGTTGCCATCAATTTCAAAATGGCCTTATTTTTTCCTAAAATAATACATTTTCTCAATTTTTAAACATTTTATATGTTTTCTGTTTTCTATTGTGACTAAAATATGGGTTTCTGAGATTTGTAAATCATTGCATTCTGTTTTTATGTAGTTTTTACACTGTGAGCAAACTTTTTTGGGACTGTACAGTTTGAGTGAAGTTTTAATCATATGATTTTGTAATAATTTTTTTTTTGGATTTTTAACAATGTTGTGAGTTTGTCTTGGCACCAGGAAAATCCATCTTTCTACTGTCCCTTAATGCTTAAACAGGACAATCTACCCCACACTGTCCTCCAGCTTCTCCTCTACTATGTAAGGAAGCTAATAGCAATACAGTGGAAAACACCTAAACTTTCTGAATGGCAAGCACTGATAAACAAGACCATACCTTACTACAAGCTTACTTGCAAATCCAGGGGATTTCTAAAAAAAAAAATCCATAAAATCTGGGCCAGATGGCTGGACTCTCATGACAGAGTAGCTATACTCCCCACCCATATAAACCTAACATGTATAAATTAACACACTTAGCCACCTACAGTACATATACAGCCATATGAAAAAGTAAGAAAACCCAATGGAAATTGTTGCCTTTTTAACCTATTTGATCTAACAGGCAAACATCTTGATCAGGATTCAAATAGTGCTTATTAAAAGGTGATATATTTGAGCATATATTTTCATTTTCATAATCTATATTGGCAAAAATGTAGATTTGTTATACGGAAAAATTGTTATTTAACCATGTAACAACCGTCCTCCTGCAATGTAATGCGAACGGACGGCTGCTGTAGGCAAAGCGACGTACCTGTACGTTGCTGCCTACTTTTGGGTATCAGGCATGCACATGTTTGCCCCCAGCTGGCACCCACTGTGACTGTACACAGAGGAAGCCTGTCAGCAGGTCCCAGCCACTGATTCACGGCTGGGACCTGCTGATCAGCTGTGTAGTCACAGCCCAGAGCTTTGGGTTGACATTCAACACAGAGCTCTGTACATAGGGAACTATCTCTATGTTTTGCAGGGATGAGAAACTTAGAGATCTAGTAGTAACATTACACATAGGCACACATTTAACCCCTTCATCGCCCTAGATGTTAACACTTTTCCAGCCAGTGTCATTGGTACAGTGACAGTGTATAGTATTATCACTAATTACTGTAATAAAATGATTGTAAAGTCTTGTTTAAAAAAAAAACCTGCCCTGTTGCAGTGGTTTTGCAAAAGGCAGCCGGGATCCTCCTCTTCTCAGATGCCTCTTCGCTTCTCCTGGCCTCTCACTCCCTTTGATTGCCCCCACAGCCAGCAGCTTGCTATGGGGGGCCCCCCAAGACGAGTTGCAGCCCTGTGTGTCCAATCAGACACGGTCAAAGCTGTCATTTGAACCCATCCCCTCTCCCCCCTGATTGGCTAACTGACTTTGATTGACATCTGCGGGAGCCAATGGCACTGCTGCTGTGTCTTAGCCAATCAGGGGGGAGGGTCGCGGATGGCCGAGAGACTCGTGGACATCGCTGGACACAGGGGGGGCTCAGGTAAGTATTAAGGGGTGCAGGGGTGCCTGCTACACACAGAAGGATTTTTATTTGAATGCATTAAGATGAAAAGCCTTCTGCATTTACAACTCCTTTAATGTCACTGGTGATGTCAGTGGGCGTTAGTCCCACTCGATGTCAGTTAGCGTCAGGTTGTCCGCCGCACTATTGTAGTCCCGTTATAAGTCCCTGACATCACCATTAGTAGTATAAAAAAAAAGTATAAAAAATAAATAAAAATTCCAGTATATACTTGTACAGTGCATCTGGAAAGTATTCACAAGCGCTTCATTTTTCCCACATTTTGTTATGTTACAGCCTTTTTCCAAAATGGATTAAATTCATTATTTTCCTCAAAATTCTACAAACGATACCCCATAATGACAATGTGAAAGAAGTTTGTTTGAAATATTTGCAAATCTGTTAAAAATAAAACACAAAAAATAAAAATTACATGTACATAAGTATTCACAGCCTTTGCCATGACACGCAAAATTTAACTCAGGTGCATCCTGGTTCCACTGATCATCCTTGAGATGCCTCTACAACTTGATTGGAGTCCACCTGTGGTAAATTAAGTTGATTGGACATGATTTGGAAAGGCACACACCTGTCTATATAAGTTCCCACAGTTAACAGTGCATGTCAGAGCACAAACCAAGCCATGAAGTCCAAGGAATCGACTGCAGACCTCCGAGACAGGATTGTATCGAGGCACAGATCTGGGGAAGGGCACAGAAGAAATTTCTGCCGCATTAAAGGTCCCAATGAGCACAGTGGCCTCCATAATCCGTAAATAGAAGAATTTTGGAACCACCAGGACTCTTCCTAGAGCGGACCACCTGGCCAAAATGAGCGATTTGGGGAGGGGACTTAGTCAGAGAGGTGACCAAGAACCTGATGACCACTCTAACAGAGCTCCAGCATTTCTATGTGGAGAGAGGAGAACCTTCCAGAAGAAAAAACATCTCTGCAGCACTCCACCAATCAGGCCTGTATAGTAGAGTGGCCAGACGCAGAAGCCACTCCTCAGTAAATGGCACAAGACAGCCCATCTGGAGTTTGCCAAAAGGCACCTGAAGGACTCTCAGACCATGATAAACAAAATTCTCTGATGAAACAAAAATTTAACTCTTTGGCCTGAATGGCAAATGTCATGTCTGGAGGAAACCAGACACCGCTCATCACCTGACCAATACCATCTCTACAGTAAAGCATGGTGGTGGCAGCATCATTCTGTGGGGATATTTTTCAGCGGCAGGAACTGGGAGACTGGTTAGGATTGAGAGAAAGATGAATGCAGCAATGTACAGAGATATCCTTGATGAAAACCTGCTCTAGAGCGCTCTGGACCTGAGACTGGCGCAAAGGTTTATTTTCCAACAGGTCAACGACCCTAAGCATGCAGCCAAGATAACAAAGGAGTGGCTACGGGACAACTCTGTGAATGTCCTTGAGTGGTCCAGCCAGAGCCCAGACTTGAGCCCGATTGAACGTTTCTGGAGAGATCTAAAAATGGATGTGCATTGCCGCTCCCCATCCAACCTGATGGAGCTTGAGAAAATATACAAAAATGCTAGCGCTCAGGGTACAGGTGGGAAAGCACAACTAAAGTGTAAACAATAGGTGAATATAGGACAAGTCCAGGGGTCACTTAAGTAGCAAACTGTACCATTAATGCGCTGATTGAAACTACATGTTGTAGTAAACACGACCAGTCAATATTGCAGATGCCAGGCAAATTAGAATAAACAACACCTATACAAAAGGCATAAATGTAAATGTTCTGCTCCACATAGCACAAAATATTTACAGGGTCTTTAATGCCCTGCTAGTTACTTCATGATCAGTTATGTCTGAGGAACAATAATAACCTCCTAAATGTTGGAATGTCTATAAATCATAGATTTTTTAGCATTAGCAGTAGATGTGGCAGCAATAGGTGAACCTTGTGAAAATGCATCACAGCACTTGGACAGGGATGATTTTATCACTTGTGTGTGATAAAACAATTATGAAAGTAACAGTTTTCCCAATGCAAAAATGAGTAAAGCCTGCATCAAATGCTGCCTGCCCACCCAATTTGGTTCATTCCACTGGAATGTGAAAGTTGTAGACAGGACAAAACAGGAATCTGCAGCCACAGGGTAGTCTGTCTTGAAAGGATAACATGCCATGCATTATATAAGGGATGTGCAATCATTCTAGAGGAAAAAGACCATTCACCCTGCCTTAAAAGGCTATGACATGGATGCCAGAGGATACTTATGTTTAGAAAAAAATGCTGTAGATGCCTTAAAACAAGAAGAAAAATCCAAATATATTATTTCCTTGTTCTAGTGAAGTGAAAGAGGCCAAGCTGAGTACCTTCCTTTATCTTTAGCCATCACCTCATACAAAACTACTGACTGCTCGTTGTAGAACAGTGAACAGTATTTTTCCATAAACAGACTTTTCTGGGACTTGGCCCAGACTTCGCCTCAAATATGTAGACATTGATAAACTTAATGCCATTAATTTCATAAAAGTGTTTTTTTTTTGTTTGTTTTTATTGTTTTCTAAATAGTTTTCTAAAACCACCCTCAGTCCTAAAATATTAACATTGCACCCATAAACCCATTTACTCTGCAGTATATCATGTGTATGGTTCAGAAAACTGCTAAATTATAATACCACACATTCCAGAAGTGGTGATACTGTTGATGGGGAGACAGTCTGGCTATGTGTATCCCCCCCTTTTCTTCGGTGGTTATGGGGGCTCCCTCTAGTATTATATGCTTGGACACATAAAATTCTCCTAGTGAAGCTCCACCAGCAAAACGCGTAGAAATTTTATTTTACCTTGACCCACTTGTCTTATTATGGATCTGTAATCCATCATCATGCATTATTCTTGATATTGTTATGTCAAGTGGATTAAAAGCAGATTTGTGCCTGGCATAAGATATACCTATTGTTGTTTTTAACTTTTCGGGGCTTTATCAAAATGCCTTTTTACCATGTAATCCAATAAAAGATCTTTTTTTAAACTTTCACTATTGTCTTATTTCTGAGATATGCAACACCATAAAGTCCTATTCTTTTTCTTTGGTATTTTTGTATGTTCTATTAGGGATGTGGTGCCTTATTAACCTATCAGTGCCTGTATTTTTGCCTTTCAAAATAGTTTTATAAAAGCACCCCCAGTCTTATGCCCTATACACACGATAGGATTTTCAAACAACAAAACCGTGGATTTTTTTCCCGAAGGATGTTGGCTCAAACTTGTCT
This sequence comes from Aquarana catesbeiana, assembly GCF_042186555.1. NCBI lineage: Eukaryota > Metazoa > Chordata > Amphibia > Anura > Ranidae > Aquarana > Aquarana catesbeiana. The sequence continues at coordinate 148,738,561 of NC_133331.1, read as the reverse complement.
TGCATACACACGGTCACACAAATGTTGTCGGAAATTCCGAACGTCAAGAACGCGGCGACATACAACACATACGATGAGCCAAGAAAAATGAAGTTCAATAGCCAGTGCGGCTCTTCTGCTTGATTCTGAGCATGCATGGACTTTTGTGCGTCAGACTTATGTACACAAGATCGGAATTTCCGACAACAAGTTTTGTTGGAAAATTTGACAACCTGCTCTCAATCATTTGTTGTCGGAAATTCCAACAACAAATGTTCTATGGAACATACACACGATCGGACTTTCTGACAACAAGCTCACATCCAACAATTGTTGTCGGAAAATCCTATCGTGTGTACAGGGAATTAGTATGGTAACGTGCACCCATCAATCCATTTACTTTTTTTCTGCAGTATATCAGGTGTATGGTTCAGAAAAAAAGTTATTTTTAGTGCACTGCTTAATAAAAATACTATACATTCCCTTTAAAGAAGAAATCGCACTTCAGGTTTATTATTAATGTGCTATGTTCCCCAGGGAACAAAATACAGTAAAACCTTGGATTGCGAGCATATTTTGTTCCAGAAGCATGCTTGTAATCCAAAGCACTTGTATATCAAAGTGAATTTCCCCAAAAGAAATAATGGAAACCCAAATGATCCATTCCACAACTATTTACTCATAAGTCCTTCAGTTTATAGTCCATATAAAAAGATTATAGCAATGTGATAGGTTATGTAACCATAAAATGTCCATTCACAAATGGCAGCCTCTACAAGGGGATTAGAAGCAAAATACAGCAGGAGCTACAGAGTATAAAAGAGAAGAGAGGCGTCTCTAAGTGTAGCAATATGGTTACATTTAATAGTCTATAGTCCTGTGAGCCTCCAAGTATTAACAGACCAAATATGGTCTCCGAACTGGTGTATCCTACAAATGATCAGCTGCTAACATTAAACATGTCTCATAAACCATGCAAATAATCAAACCAAGTTATAAGTAAGCTGCGCTATCAAAATGGCAAATAAAAAAATTTAGTGCTAAACTACGAATAAATTGATACTGTGCTCTCTCATAACATGTGAAATATATGTATAAAACACCCAAAATATAAAATCTGTTGTTAATATGTACTTATATGCGATACTTCAATAAATATATAAAGTGCTCCAATATGCCTGTGCAATGTCCAAATAATGATAAATAAATATTCCAAAGTGCTTGTGCAATGTTCAAACAATAGATAAATATTCAAAAAAATCATTCATGCGATTCAGTGCTGCATCCACGCGATTCAGTGCTGCATCCACGCGATTTGGTGCTGTGGTGCTTTGTGCAATAATCAGATTAGTAGTCCATAAATATTCCAAAATACATCCATGCGATTCAGTGAACACAAGGTAAAGTGCTATGTGCTCATACAAGTGCTCCCCCCCACCCAGGCGATAGCCCCTCACCTTAGGGCGTGTGACCTTGCTATTAGGCTTGGTCAGAATACGCCTTAGAACCTCTATGGGTTCGGTAGTATATGCAGGATCCTGGATGGATTACACTTGTGCCTCTGTTCCTCTCAGCAGTCCCGCTTATAACCTCGGTATATTAACACAGAGAGAACTTCATGGTGCAGTATGTACTAAGCATTTATTAAAACCACAATAAAAACCCCACAGTGGGTACTCATAATATGAAGGCGCTTATAGGGCGCTACTCTAAAATAGCAATAACAAACGGGTAACGGCGGCCGGTATCGAGGTGGCGTGCTGATCGTTCCCAACAGGTTGTTTGTGTAACGTATGACGGTACGTTACACAAGCAAACTGTTTATGAGAGAGCACAGTATCAATTTATTCGTAATTTAGCACTAAATTTTATATTTGCCATTTTGATGGTTACATTTAATGAAAGTACAATATTTAGCAACTCACGTGGTTGATGATTAAAAGAGGCACATCTAAGTATGCAGGCATCCGGGGTAAAGCAGTCCACATAGACCATCCCCCGAACAACCGACTCTCACCACTGTCAGTCTGCAATTGTGACCAGGAAGACTACCCTGCAGTAGAGCGATCTGAAAGTAAGGCTTAAAACACTCATGGAGCGCAGTGTGGAAGGGACTAAATCAATCATGGCGGTGAGGAGGATGGTCTATGTGGACAGCTTTACCTCGGATGCCTGCATACTTAGATGTGCCTGTTTTAATCATCAACCATGTGAGTTTCTAAATGTTGTACCTTTATTAAATGTAACTGTATTGCTACACTTAGAGGTACCTCTCTTCTCTTTTATACTCAGTTGTGACATGACGCTACTTGTAAATCAAGACATCGCTTGTATATCAAGTCAAAATTTATTAAAACATTTAGCTTGTCTTGCAAAACTCTATCAAACAAAGTTACTCCCAAACCAAGATTTTACTGTACATGTAGTACTTTGTTCCATCTTCCTAGGTGCTGTCTAAGGTTAGCTGTGAGGTCAGACAGGGCACTACTTCTCCCTCTACAGCTCTACAGCTTAGTAAAAGGGAAGACAAATCCTCTCTGCTGAATGGCTGTTCCCCCTGATAGTCTTATGTTGCTTGCTGTCACCGCCTAACTCTGAAATACTGTTTTCACAATCTTGACCTTCTAACTGGTCTGGTGTCCTGCCTTAAGCATAAACCTAGAGGAACCTAGCTGCAATTATTTACCTACATTTATAGAAGTAAACTGAGTAGACTTGCTCACATAAATAACTTTGCAAGTATCTTGATCTTCCTTCCATAGGGTTCATTCTTTTTGTTAGCATATAAGAGTTAACCCCTGTATTCTGAGTCCTATACATTAAAAAAATAACCTGAAACATTTAAGGGCACCTTCACACTTGTACAGCCATTGTGTAGCACATAGTTGGGTGTTGCGTTGTGTGTGGTCAAGGGGTTTGTAGTCATTGTAATAAAAACACAGATGTATCTGGAAGGTCTAAATTCTTATGATCCAGTATCATAGAATAACCAGTACCATAAGGACAAAAGAACACCTCAAGCAACACCATGAAAAGGAGATTGTAAAGTGCAAGTCAGATGATGGATGCATTCCAATTTCCAAGACACTAAATATTCCTTTGGGGTACAGTTAAATCAATAACTAAGAAATGGAAAGAGTATAGCACAGCTATACATTGGCAAGACATGGCTGTGCACCAAAACTGAGTGAACATGCAAGGACACTAGTTAGGAAAGCCAAGACACCTGTGGCAACCCTGAAGGAGCCTAACATCTGGCTGTATCAACAATAATGTTAATGTCCTGGAATGGCCAAATCAGAGTCTAGATGGTAATCCAATAGAAAATTAGAGGTTGAACATGAAAATATTCACTTACAATCAGGGCCCTCTTTAAGGCGTGCCAAATGGGGCAGCTGCCCTGGGCCCTGTCATTGTTGTGGGGCCCAACATTCTAACAATCGCTCCCTGGCTCATAGTGCAGCTGTAGCTGAAGGGAAAGAGAAGCAGTGATTGGAGGTGTTCATGCCTGACAGCAGAGCTGGCCAAGTGGAGAGACACACTGACAAGCAGTGGCAGAGAACGGAGGAGTGAAGGAGGATCGCATAGAGGAGATAATGACATTCCTAAGGCAGCAAAGATAAGGAAAGCCGGTGTCTTGCCGAGAAAGTTCCCCCGGTGGATAATGACCCCCCTGTACTGCGCATGCGCTTGCGCAGTATGAACGACTACGGAGCCGCCGAAAATAGCCGAAGATGAACCTGATCATCAGCTCTACACGGCGCCTGTGCACTACATTCTGCCCTAAGTCCACGTTAAAGCCCCACCATCCAAGTGGACATAGAGTTAGAATATTAATATGCCGAGGGCAGCAAGGCCGTGCCCAAAGCGTGGCGAGCGTAGCGAGCCCGCGAGGGGCCTGTTACAAACTGTTTTTCTTACAGTAGTCTTGGCACGCAGGCACCGTGTACAGCTGACTCAGGTGTTCAACTTCGGCTCTTTTCGGCGGCTCCCTTGTTCTTCCTACTGCGCAAGCGCTGCACCTGCGCAGTACAGGGGGGTCATTATCCGCCGAGGGGAACTTTTTTGGCAGAACACCGGTGGTACGAAAGTTACAATGTGAAAAAGAACATGTACTTGGCTGCGCTGATGTTTGCTTGCTATTAACATTACTAGGAATGTCTGTACATACACTGGTCGGCATGGATGAGCAAGCAGCTGGTATGTTTTGAGATTAGCAATCCGAATGAGCTAGTTTGTTCTGCTGAGTTAAAAGGTTTGTTAACCCTCCCCCCCCCCCAAAAAAAACAGATCCTGTTCCCTTAAAGCATGTTATACAGCACTGTGCTTGTGCTGTGTCAATTGGCCCCCTGCAACACCTAAAAAACCTGTCTGATCCTGCCTGGCTATGCCCTCCCCTCTGCAAACTGACCATGGTATATCATGGCCACTGAGCCCTGACACTGTGGTCAGTTTACGTGAATCCATCATACGCAGCCTTGCTATCTGTCTCCTGTGTCTCCTCTGGTCTTCTCCCCCCCCCTTCCTGTCTGCTCGTACCAGCGATGCAAGACAACACTTCTACTTTGTTAAGGGGACTGCTGTGTGAGCTTGTGGCATAATCTATCTAGCAATCAATCAGTGAATAGTAATTATGTGCAGTAATCTCTAGCAATAAATCAGTTAACAGTAATGATGTGCAGTAATCTCCAGCAACCAATCAGTGAGGGGTAATTATGTGCAGTAACCTCTAGCAACCAGTCAGTGAGTGGTAATGATGAGTAGTAACCTCTAGCAACCGCTGGGTGAGCAGTAATTATGTGCAGTAACCTCTAGCAACCAATTAGTGAGCAGGAGCAATAAGGATTTGCTGTAACCTCTAGCAACCAATGGGTGAGCAATAATGATGTGCTGTAACCACTAGCATCCAATCAGTGAGTGGTAATGATGTGTAGTAACCTCTAACAACCAATGGGTGAGCAGTAATGATGTGCATTAACCTCTGTGAACCAATCAGTGAGTGGTAATGGTGTGCAGTAACCTCTAGTAACCAAATAGTGAGTGGGAGCAGTAATAATTTGCAGTAAGCTCTAGCAACCAATGGGTGAGCGGTAATGATGTGCAGTAACCTCTAGCAACCAATCAGCGAGTGGTAATGATGTGCAGTAACCTCTAGCAACCAATCAGTGAGAGGGAGCGGTAAGGATGTGCAGCAACCAATGTGTGAGCAATAATAATGTGCAGTAGCCTCTAGCAAAGAGTGAGCAGTAAGGCTTTTCATAACCTCTCGCCCCCCCCCCAAGCTACTCTTCAATGAAAAAAAATACTGGCCCTTTAAGTGTGTGCGGGATGCCAGACACACAGGTGTATGGGAAGCATGACATGCTGCAATCACTGAAATAAATAAACAAAATGAATTTTAAAAAATGGCCCTTTAAGTGTGTGCAGTGCGCGAGACACACAGCTGCTATGGGAAGCATAACATGTTTGCAATCACGTGATTGCAAACAAGAAGCTCTATTGGCTTTCTTTAGAAAGTCCTCGGGCCCTGAGCTCTGTGCCCTGAACACTCCCTCTATAGCATTTTTCCCTGCTGCGGTATATGATTGGCGGGTCCAGTGCCTTCTCTTCCGGTTTTTCTGACTCATCCCCGCAGGTCCGAAGGTGAATGACAGGCGACTTTCTGTGAGAGTTGTGAGTACGAGGGGGGAGAGGGGGGACATCTGCTGCAAAGGGGGGCTCTGATGGGGACATCTAATGTAAAGGGGGGCTCTGATAGGAACATGTGATTTAAAGGGGGACTCTGATGGTGACATCTGCTGTAAAGGAGGACTCTGATGACATCTAATGTAAAGGGAGACTCTGATAGGGACATCTAATGTAAAGGGGGACTCTGATGGGGACATCTAATGTAAAGGGGGATTCTGATGGTGACATCTAATGTAAAGGGGGGCTCTGATGGTGACATTGAATGTAAAGGAGGACTTTGATGGTGACATCTAATGTAAAGGATATAAAGGGGGTTGGCATTCAGTGCAAAAACATTTGGTCGGTCCAATTCATTAAATATAGAAAAATATTGACAAAATTGGAAAAAGTTAAATACAAAGACATGTAAATATCAAAATATAAAATATTGAACAAGATTAAAATACATGAAAAGCATGAGACTTAGCTGCCCTGGGTATATATGGTGGGCTAGCATAGACAAATGCCATATATGACGCCTGACATGCTTTGGAAGGAATTGTCCTTCTTCAAAGGCTTGTGTCACATACAAAGATATGTAGTGTTTCTATAATATAGACAAATCATATATTAGTACAAAAAGTCAATAAGATACGCATAATTATGCCTTGCTGTTTAAGTCGCATATGCAACCCCAAAAAATATTTACATTAAACCAACATGTCTGAATTCAAAAAGATGCACCAAATGTACTTACAATAGCGGTTGGCCAACGATGAGCACATGTGGAGATCAGAAGGCATATATAGCCAGATGGAACCAGCTCAGGGAGGGGCCAAAAAGATGGAAAGTAGGCCACTATGTTGCAATGCTGTCGCAAAAACAAGAGGGGGCATCTTTTTGAATTCACACATGTTGGTTTAATGTAAATATTTTTTGGGGTCGCATATGCGACTTTAACAGCAAGGTATAATTATGCGTATCTTATTGACTTTCTGTACTAATATGTGATTTGTCTATATTATAGAAAAACTACATATCTTTGTATGTGACACAAGCCTTTGAAGAAGGACAATTCCGTCCAAAATATGTCAGGCGTCATATATGGCTATCCTAGCCCACCATATGTACTCAGAGCAGCTAAGTCTCATGCTTTTCATGTATTTTAATCTTGTTCAATATTTTAAATTTTGATATTTACATGTCTTTGTATTTATCTTTTTCCAATTTTGTCTAATAAATATTGACTTTTTCTATTACATTTGGTCTGTCAATTAAAGTCTCGAGGGGTCATACCGTGCCTTGTGCACTAGGTTTTCTTTTCTGATGTAAAGGAGGACTCTGATGGGGACATCTAATGTGAAGGAGGACGCTGATGGTGACATCTGCTGTAAAGGGGGACTCTAATGGGGACATCTAATGTAAAGGGAGGCTCTGATGGTGACATCTGATGTAAAGGGGGACTCTGGTGGGGACATCTGATGTAAAGGGGGACTCTGGTGGGGATATCTGATGTAAAGGGGGACTCTGTTGGGGACATCTGATGTAAAGGGGGACTCTGGTGGGGACATCTGATGTAAAGGGGGACTCTGATGGGGACATCTGATGTAAAGGGGGGCACCTGTTGTAAAGGGGGACCCTGATTGGGATAGCTGATCTATAGGGGGATGCTGATGTGGACACCTGTTGTAAAGGGGGACTCCGATTGGGACACCTGATTTAAAATGGGGCACCTGCTGTAAAAGGGAACTCTGATTGGGACATTCTATGTAAAAGGGGGCTCTGATGAGGACACCTTATGTTAAGTGGTTTTATTTTATTTTACTTGAAATGTGGATGTGATTGGCCTACTGTAATGGGCACAGTGAGGCTGCATATGATGGGTACAGTGAGGCACAATGAGGCTGCAATTGATGGGCGCAGGGAAGCTGAAATTGATGGTCACAGGGAGGCTGAAATTGATGGGCACAGTGGGGCTGCATATGATGGGCACAGTTTTATCTAGTAATAATGATACATAATCACCTCATAAATAGCTGTTTACAGCCCTGCATTACTAACAGTTTTTCAGTTTGTTTGCGCCCCCCAAAAAATTTGGAGCACCAACAGCCACTGAGGGGTATGTATACCTATGCAGTCATTTTTTTTTGTAATTAACTTTAAGCCCAGATCCAGCCAATTATTGAACAGAATGGAAAAAGCTTAAACATTTTTACTACTATGTTCCCAGTTGGGAGATGAGTACCGTATTTATCGGCGTATAACACGCACCTTTTCCCCCTAAAAAAAAGGGGCAAATCACCGATGCGTGTTATACGCCGATAGTGGACCTCAGAGAGGAAGGAGGGGGACGAGCGCTGCCGGAATTCACTAAGCCATCATCTCCTGTTTACTCGGCTCTCATGTCACACACACAGTCCCACCTTCATCAACGGCATTAGTGCAGTGTCTATTACAGGAGCTGGTCCAATGTCGATGGCAGAGACGGGACTGTGTGTGTGACTGCCGATTGAGAGCCGAGTAAGAGCCGATTAAACAGGAGATGATGGCTCTGTGATTTCCTGAACTGTTCAGACTGCATTGATGAGAGATGGTGAGGCTGCAGATGAGCATTGAGGCTAAAAATGGGCATTAATCAGGCTGCATTGATGGAAGATGGGCTGCAGATGGGCATTGATCAGGATGCATTGAGGCTGCTGATGGGCATTGATAAGTCTGCATTGAGGCTGCAGATGGGCATTGATCAGGTTGCATTGAGGCTGCAGATGGGCATTGATCAGGTTGCATTGAGGCTGCAGATGGGCATTGATCAGGTTGCATTGAGGCTGCAGATGAGCATTGATCAGGCTGCAGATGGGCATTGATCAGGCTGCATTGAGGCTGCAGATGGGCATTGATCAGGCTGCATTGAGGCTGCAGATGGGCATTGATCAGGCTGCATTGAGGCTGCAGATGGGCATTGATCAGGCTGCATTGAGGCTGCAGATGGACATTGATCAGGCTGCAGATGGGCATTGATCAGGCTGCATTGAGGCTGCAGATGGGCATTGATCAGGCTACAGATGGGCATTGATCAGGTTGCATTGAGGCTGCAGATGAGCATTGATCAGGCTGCAGATGGGCATTGATCAGGCTGCATTGAGGCTGCAGATGGGCATTGATCAGGCTGCATTGAGGCTGCAGATGGGCATTGATCAGGCTGCACTGAGGCTGCAGATGGGCATTGATCAGGCTGCATTGAGGCTGCAGATGGACATTGATCAGGCTGCAGATGGGCATTGATCAGGCTGCATTGAGGCTGCAGATGGGCATTGATCAGGCTGCAATGATGGGAGATGGGCTTCAGATGGGCATTGATCATGTTGCATTGATGGCAAATGGGGAGGCTGCAGATGGCCACTGACCCTGACTTTTATTTTAATTCAAAGTTGTTTATTTAAAAAAAATTTTTTTCCTAAAACCTCCCTCTTAAAATGAAGGTGCATGTTATACACCTGTGCATGTTATATGCGATTAATACGGGTACTTTATAAGGGTTCCTACTTTTTTGCACTCTACTAACATATTCTATTTTTGTTGATCTGTGTAAACTTCAATTAATTTATAACAGATCCACTGTAATTCAATGCTCTATGACAATAAAACATGAAAATGTCCAAGGGGTGAAAAATGTTATAGGCATTATAAAATTAAAATAAAATCAATATCATTAGTGCTTTTAACTATCAAACATAAAATGTGCTGAATGTCTTAAGTAGTTTAATGCAAGTTCAAAGAGTACATATACAAACAAGAAAAGCCTTTACTCAAAACATCTTAAAAAAATTGCAATCAATGGTCTTCCCTGAAAGGACTTTATTCTTGCCACGAACATGATAGCCGTATCTTAAGTTAAAATAAAACCTGTAGCCACGATTGTCTGGCCAAGACAGATGCCAGCTTTTTGGAAGTACAACAGTCTAATCTGAGGTGTTGGGTTTACATTTCTCTTGCCTAAAGTCCCAGGTTAGCTAAAACAGATCTCATTAACTGTCATGTTAATTGCTCTAAAAAGCCAGATAGGTTTCGAGTATTCCCAAAAGTTAGTGGTCTGTGCACATCTACTCTGTACAGGTTACTGTGATACAATACAATATTCACCAGGTATTTAAAAAAAATTAAAAACTGATAGGGGTAGCAAGAGTACTAATGGAAAAAGCAAGAAATAGTAATGGAAAGAAACGTCTCTGTAATTTTATAAAGAACATTGTACCTACAGTGCCTTTAAAAAGTATTCATACCCCTTGAAATTTTCCACATTTTGGCATGTTCCAAAAACATAAATGTATTTTATTGTGATTTTATGTGTAAGACCAACACAAAGTGGCACATAATTGGGAAGTGGAAGGAAAATGATAAATGGTTTTCAAATTCTCTTACAAATAAATATCTAAAAAGTGTGGCGTGCATTTGTATTCAGCCCCCTTGAATAATTACTTTGTAGAACCACCTTTTGCTGCAATTACAGCTGCAAGTCTTTTTGGGAATGTCTCTACCAGCTTTGCACATCTAGAGAGGGACATTTGCCCATTCTCCTTTGCAAAATAGCTCAAGCTCTGTCAGAATGGAAGGAGAGCGTCTGTGAGCAGCAATTTTCAAGTCTTGCCACAGATTCACAATTGGATTTAGGTCTGGACTTTAACTGGACCATTCTGACACATGAATATGCTTTGATCTAAACCAGTGGTCCTCAACCTTCTAGTGCCGTGACCCCTTGATAAAATTTCCGAAGTTGTGGGGACCCCTAACAGTAAAATTTTCATAGCATGGGTTTTCAGCACCCAAGGCAAGACAAGTAATTTGTGCCCCTAACCCAAGGACATTTAGCGCTCCCTGAGTTCCTTCCACTCGTACAGTATTAAAAACCCTTATGGTACATTTTAGGATGTACCACTCTCTCTTTGTTCTCCTTTCTTTGCATTTTATCTCTCTCTATCCTAATTTCTTGTTTTTTCCTCCCATTTCTCTCTCGTCTCATCCTTCTTGTTCTTTATCTTATTCTTTCTCTCCCTTTTTCTTTGTTCCTCCCCCTCTTTTCCTCTCCCTTCCATGTATTTTCTTTTCTTATTCCTTGGTGGGGGGGAATGGGATGAGTGGCAGTGCTGGCGGGTAGTTGGGATGAGTGGCAGTGCTGGTGGGGGGTGGGATCAGTGGCAGTGCTGGGGGAGTTCTGATCAGCCAACTTAAGTGTTCTTGATCAAGGTCATCTGCTGATCTAAGAACTGTAGTGGGAACTTTTAATGGGAACTCTAATCACAGGTAGTGTTACTTACTATGTTTCCGGCTTCACTGTGACTCCAGCTCTGTGGTGTCTCGCAGCAGTGACAACTATGTCGAAATTAGGAGATAGGGTCTCCTCCAGCCCCTCCCACTTCACATTTCTCACCAGTCAGCTGAACTCTAGTCTCTGCCAACCCCCCCCCCCCCCCCCCCCAGCCATGCCGTAAACTGAATGGGCAGCTGCAAAGAGGATGAGTGGATGGCCACAGGCTCCAGGGACAGCCCTGGATTCGGTGACCCCTGGCAAATTGTCATTCGACCCCCTAGGTAGGGGGTCCCGTCCCCCAGGTTGAGAACCACTGAACTAAACCATTCCAATGTAGCTCTGACTGTATGTTTAAGGTCATTGTACTGCTCGAAGGTGAACCTCCGCCACAGTCTCAAGTCTTTTGCAGACTCTAACAGGTTTTCTTATAAGATTGCCCTGTATTTGGATTAATCAACCTTCCCATCAACTCTGACCAGCTACCCTGTCCCTGCTAAAGAAAATCATTCGCCACCACCATGTTTCACAGTGGGGATGGTGTGTTCAGGGTGATGTGCAGTGTTACTTTTTCACCACACATAGCGTTTTGCTTTTAGACCAAAAAGTTAAATTTTGGTCTTATCTGACCAGAGCATCTTCTTCCACATGTTTACCGTGTCCCACACATGTCAACAATGGCTTTCTTCTTGCCACTCTTCCATTCTTCCATAAAGGCCAGATTTGTGGAGTGCACCACTAATAGTTCAGTGGACAGATTCTCCCACCTGAGCTGTAGATCTCTGAAGCTCCTCCAGAGTTACCATGGGCCTCTTGGCTGCTTCTCTGATTAATGCTCTCCTTGCCCAACCTGTCAGTTTAGGTGGACGGCCATGTGTTGGTAGGTTTGCAGTTGTGCCATACTCTTTTCATTTTCGGATTATGTATTGAACAGAGCTCCATGAGATGTTCAAAGCTTGGGATATTTTTTATATAAGCTAACCCTGCTTTAAACTTCTTCACAACTTTATCCCTGACCTTTCTGGTGTGTTCCTTGGCCTTCATGATGCTGTTTGTTCACTAAGGTTCTCTAACAAACCTCTGATGGCTTCACAGAGCAGCTGTATTTATACTGAGACTAAATTACAAACAGGTGGACTCTATTTACTAATTAGGTGACTTCTGAAGGCAATTGGTTCCACTAGATTTTACGTAGGGGTATCGGAGTAAAGGTAGCTGAATACAAATGCACGCCACACTTTTCAGATATTTATTTGTAAAAAATGTTGAAAACTATTTATCATTTTCCTTCCTCTTCACAAACATGTGCCACTTTGTGCTGGTCTATCACATAAAATCCATTTACATTTTTGGCTGTAACATGACAAAATGTGGAAAATTTCAAGGGGTATGAATACTTTTTCAAGTAAGTATGTTCTCTGTCTAAACAAGGAAAAGGCTGGATATAAATTCAGAGATCTGAGAGCAAACAATCTCAGAAAAACTGTCCTTTACCTGGCGCATGCTCACACATACACACAAATACACTAGTCCTCGCATATTCACCACTTCACCACTTAACCAGTTTACATCTTAACCGCCATATTGGGGAACATCTGTTTCAGAGCCTAACCCTCGTCCTGTACCTGTAATGCCCCGTACACACGGTCGGATTTTCCGATGGACATTGTCCGATCGGAGCGTGTTGTCGGAAATTCCGACCGTGTGTGGGCGCCATCGGACATTTTCCATCGGATTTTCCGACACACAAAGTTGGACAGCAGGAGATAAAATTTTCCGACAACAAAATCCGATCGCGTCAATTCCGACCGTGTGTGGCCTGTTCCGACGCACAAAGTGCCACGCATGCTCAGAAGAAATTCCGACACGGGACAGCTCGTTCTGGTAAACTTAGCGTTCGTAATGGATAAAGCACTTTCGTCACGCTGCAATGTTCAAAATGGTTTAATACAGCGCACTCTCTTCTTCTTTATAATGTGACAAGAATTAAGTCGTTTTGATGCTCATATTCACACACACTTCTCACAAACTTTTTTCGTTACTATTTATCGGGATTCCCTCAATATATTTTGATTTCTCACATCTGACAACATATTTCTTTTTTTTTTTTTTTTTTTTTTACTTTAATGTAGAATCTTTTTTTGTGTTTCTCTTTTTATTTTTTTTTTTGGTGATTTTGATTTGTATTCCCGAAAATGTTTGTGTGTTTTTTGTGACAAGTTCCCACAACACCATTGATATGTTGTTCTATTTAATCTGTATGAGGAGATTGTTTGGTGTTGTTGTCCCTTGTTAATTTCACATTGTACTTTAGAAATGTACCTGAATACTCACCAACAAACTGTCCTTTTTGGATGAAAACACACACAGGAGAGTAGAATTTACCTAAAAATATTTTATTAAGGGGTCACAACTATAAACAAAGAGGGAGGCAACGCTGGAGAAACTGCAGAAGTGGGCGAAGCCTTGGACCCCCAGGGCAGACATCAATTATTTAAAAGCAAAATTGGTGGCCTGAGGAGTCCATATCTAAGGGAGGGCAGTCTGGTCCAGAAGTCCCAGAGATCCGGAAAGCAGCAGATGACATCTGTGTCCCCAGGCTGTGGTCATACGAGAGACTGCATCTTCTGTCAGACCAGACTGAACCCAGGGCAATCACTCTTTGGTCTTCCTTCCACGCTTCCTTCCAGCCTTTGGCTGTGGTGGTGGAGCTGTGGCAGCAGGAGGAGGAGGAGGAGGAGGATCGTCCCTCTCCATGACATCCGTCTTGGGTGTCAGTTCCCCACTCAACCCCTTACGAAGGACTTTATAAATCAGGTCCTCAGAAATCTTGCGTTGGCCCTCCTGCATGCCCTGCAATTTGGTGGCAGCCATGCAGGCAAAGGCCTCTTCAGGACTGGGGAAGGCTTGGAGGGACGCCGAAGCCTCCTGGATCAGCCTGTACGCTGAATCCTGCACAGGACTGGGAGTGGCCTTCCTGGCCCTTTTATATGGCAGGCGGAGGGGAGGGACCTGAGACTCAGTCAGGCTGCGACTTGTCCCTGGCTTCTCTTGGCTGACACTTAGCCCCGCCTCCTCCTGGCTGCCACTAATCCCCGCCTCCTCCTGACTGCCACATTCCACAGCCTCCTCCTGGCTGAGGTCTTCCTGTGTATGAAAAAGGGACATAGTTTTAGTATTGTTTTCATCAATCACACACAATTTTCAACTCCTGACTGCTGCAAATTCAATGTTAACAAATATAACAGACTATCCTTCTGAGCCCAGCATTTTTCATTCTTGTCCCAATTTTGGGTGCCCACTACTGTGTATTGATATGTAAAACACTTTCAAGCAGCAATTAGTGATCAATAATAACATCTAGTAAACATCATTTATTTATTGCCCAGAAATCTGTAGAAGAATGCTATACCTGACTCCAGCTGGGCTCCTCCACTTCTTCCTGGCTGGAAGGCCCAGGTTGGACATCCGAAGCCTCAGCTGGTATGGAAGGAAGCGTGGAAGGAAGAGTGGAGAGGGATTCCCTGACTTCAGTCTGGTCTGACAGAAATCGCAGTCTCTCATAGTACCACAGCCTGGGGACATAAACGTCATCTGCTGCAGCTCCGGACCTCTGGGAATCTGTGACCTTCTTGCGCTCCCTAAGATAAGTGCTCCTCAGGCCACCAATTTTAGCTTTTAAATAAGGGATGGTTGCTGTGGGGACCACCGGCTTCACCAACTCCAGCAGTTTCTCCAGCGCTGCCTGCCTCTTCTGTTTGTGGTTATAGTGGGGGTGTCTGACCTGTCACAGACAGGGCAGCTCTCTGTACTTGTCAATAAACAGGGGCAGGAAATTGTGGTCGTTGAACTCATCCATTTTCTCTGCAAGACACAACACAAGACAAACCCTAATGTCAGGCCAAACTCCCCTAATCTTGTTACAATATAGGCTTCCACTTCGAAGCAGTATAGGCCCAAGTTTAGATCCTACCTTCGTTAGCACGATCGGCGTCTCCGATGCTCCTTCCTCCGCTCACAGATCGTACGTAAGACGCGCGCGTTACGATTTATACACACTGCGCATGCGTATAACTCCGCCCGCCCCTGACGTTCGTTCTATTCTATTCCCCGCCCCTTTTTGTTCAGCGCAGTGGAGGAAGAGCACATGGCGGATAGACAGCAGGATCGTGCTAATTACAGCAAGGAGGAGGAGGAGGAGGAAAGGCCGGAGCCTGAAATGTCCCGATCCAGAAGGAGATTAAAGGACTCAAATATGTCCTTTGGGGAGATGTTGGAAATGGTGGACATCCTGAAGAAGTCCGACTATGATGGAAAGTATGGGCTTTACCCCAACCACAATGTCCGAAAGGCCAAGATCATGGCGAAAGTGGTCAGGAGTCTGCACCGGAAATTCGGGGTACAACGATCGAAAGATCAGCTCAGGAAGCGGTGGTCGGACCTGAAATTACGAGAACATGAGCAGTACAGAAAGATCCGGAGAGTGCTGCAAAAAAGTAAGTAGTTGTGCTGTGTTCCTATTGTTCTTGTGTTTATTACGTCCGTGCTGCTCCATGTGCTTTTAGGAACTGTTGTACAGTTTAAAATGGCAACTTTCATGTTCATGGGCATATTATTCGTTCGGATCACACATTTTTTTTTCGGACTATAAAATACCATTGTTTAGCCCATATGCATTTGGCCACCATTTTGAGGCCCTATACTTGTCTTCAAAGAATTGGGTTGTGTAGATGGCTTTGTTACTAGAATGAAATGCAAACTAGATTGTGTGTAAGGAGAGGACACTGAGCAGCTGTTTTCACATCTGGACACTGGAGCACTAGTGTGGGACACAAGAACACCATTTTTATTAGGGGGCCACACAGGTGCTCCAGTGTATACTATAGGGGGGTCTCCATCTGTAAAGCTTGTACAAAACAGGTAAAGTATTGCAGGTTGACAAAGGACACTAAAAAAGCTACATCTTGGAACTCTGCTAAAATAGACAATTGTACCCCACTTCCAAGCAATGTTTCATCTTTAGAGTTCTGCCATCAAATATCTGTGTGCTAATTATACCATTTTTGTTTTACATAGGGGAGAAAAGACTCGGAGGACACCCCTCATCCGAGGAGACCAGAGCCCCCCAACCTCTGGAAGAAGGGGAAATCCACCCAACACAAGATGAGCAGGAGGATGAAGACGTGGTGGAAGTAGTCACCACAACAGGTGAGTGTCTGCGACCACAGGCTCAGATAAGAGATGGATGGCGGCATTTTTTTTAGACCTAATTTATTTTGGGTTTCCTCTCTTTTTAGGTGATCGTGAGGTTGTGGATGAAGATCCTTTCACATCCGAAAGTGCCCAGATCGTGATCGGGGAGATCATGGGGTGTAATTTACAATTGGAAAACATCAAGCAATCAATGATGTTATTCCAAAATATAAAAACATCATTGATGTTTTGGGGCGAGTTTAAAGCCCCTCAAAATCACTTTCTTCTTTTGTCTGCTACAATGTGCGAAATGTTTTTGTGATTTTTCCAAAAGCCAAATTTGGAGGATGCACACAGTGTGCCAACATGTGCTATCTGCCATCACGGGAGATCAATGGACGCGTTTTGGGGGTGCAACCCCTTCCTCAATAATAAAGTAACAGTGAGGAAGGGCTTTCTCCCCAAAAACACGTCCTTTGATCCCCCCTGATGGCAGATAGCACATGTTGACATTGGGAAATTGGTGTGCATCTTCCAAATTTGGCTTTTCCAGGGGTGATTTCCCCCCATCTGAACGCAATATCAAACACAGTTCCTAAATACTCATGTCTGATATTGCCTTCAAGTTCTACCAAATGTGAACTTTGTAAGATCAAGATTTGTGTCTTTTCTTGTTGGTTTTGCACAGGCCTGTTTTCTATAAAATGAACATTTTGATTTTGGATAATGACACCACAAAAATTGTTATACAACAAACATGTCGGTTTGTCAGAAAAACCTTTGGTAAATGCACATGTGATTGTGCAGGTATTAAAAAGATTGTTAATCAAGAATGTGTGGATTATTGTCTCAACACTACAACACTTTTGGGGTGATGTAATTGTTGTTTGATGAGAAAATGGGGGTTATTTCCTAAGGGCAAATCCTCTTTGCACTACAAGTGCAGTTTCAGTGCAGTTGCAAGTGCACTTGTAGTGAAAAGTGTCTTTGCATTTAGTAAATAACACCCAACAGTGCTTTGTAAGGTTACACAATCACGACATTTTCTGGACTCCACACATTTCTGTCAGGGTCAGCTAAAACAAACACAAGCAGTAAATGTCCACAAAGAAGAGCCTGGGGGGAGATGGCTGTCGAGAACTTGAGGTCCTGCAGGCTTCTCCCTGTGGCCAAATACCGCAGGGTAGCGATGAGCCTCTGCTCCGGAGTGATGCCTTGCCTTATGCAGGTATCCTGCCTGCTGATATAGGGGGTCAGCGAAGCCAACAAACGGTGAAATACGGGGTCCGTCATCCTGAGAAAATTCCTGAAATCATCAGGATTATTCTCACGGATCTCACGGAGCAAAGGCATATGACAGAACTGGTCACGCTAAAGCAACCAATTCTTGGTCCATGAACTCCTCCTCACCCTGTTCATGGACTGGACTTGTGTCAAGGTCAGGACCCCAACACCAAGCCCCCGCACAGCACGAACTGTACGAGGAGTACGCATACGAAACATGGCTAGAAAATGGTCGGCTGCTCAGAACGAAGTAACAGAACGCACTGAAGAACAGCAAGGCCTGTGAAGAGCGACCTGAAAAACAGCAACGAGCGGACAAGATCGCACAGAAAACTCCAATACGAACTGACTGCACGCACTGAAGAGCAGATACAAACCCACAAGCACAAACTGAACGGCAGAAAACGATCTGAAAGCCACGAGTCTGAAAAAGCGCGAATCGTCTCTCAAACTTTTACTAACACGAGATTAGCAAAAGGAGCCCAAAGGGTGCCGCGCTTGGTTCTGAACCGGCCTTTTCTAGTCTCGTCGTACGTGGTGTACGTGACCGCGAGGTTGTCGATCGGAAATTCCGACAACTTTGTGCGACCGTGTGTAGTCAAAACAAGTTTGAGCCAACATCCGTCGGAAAAAATCAGAGGATTTTGTTGTCGGAATGTCCGAACAAAGTCCGACCGTGTGTACGGGGCATAAAAGTAAGCTGTGGTTGTGAAAACAGGAAGCAGGTGAAAGGAAGGTGTAGCTTGGTGCTCACCTCACAGATGTCCACCAAAATATCCCTAGAAGCTCCACTATATATCTATCTATATAGAGAAGATGCTTTAGGCTATGAACCAAGAATAAGAATGACTTCTGTAGACATCATTACCAGCTTGCTTCCCCGAGGAATACAATCATGCTGCTTCTTTGCTCATATAAGGGGGGGGGGCAGCTAAGGCAATGCACAGGTGGGAAAAAGAACTACATGTGCTATGGATGCAGGGCTGTTGGGTGTCACATCAGAATCAGCCAGTTGGAGAACCCAGCAAAGTGGTCTAAGAAAAACACTGATGCAGACAATCAACAGGTCTGCTTATTATTAGACAAAACTTAACAATGGGGAAGAATATTGGAGGCATTCTAGGCTATACCTGGCTCACAGGCTAAAACAACTTTTCTATGTTGATATCATAACTGTTGACAAATATTAGTGGATTTACGTTTATTTTCAGGCATGCAACAGTAAAAGTAACATGAGATTCAAACTAAACTTTGCAATACTAACCTTTCTGATCGATCCTTCATTTCGACTTTTGCATAAAGGACATCCACCATTGCTGGGTCATCATTCATGTATTCAATTCCAGACATTTTCACTTGCATTGGTTTGCCAGCTGCAATTTTACTAAAATATAAGAGAATATAAAACTGATAGAACCTGGTAGAACACTAGTAGAACCTGAATTAGCAGTTTATTGATTATAAACATGCTTTGAATAAAAACATATAGGGGTCAATTCACCAACGTTTAAAGGACCAGAGAGTAAAAAACCATGCAATATTTACCACCAGGATTTTGCTGGCGGTATCACGTGCAGTATTTGCCAAAAAATAGCGTGGGGGTTCCCCACTGACAGCTAAATGTAAAAAAAAACATGCCGACAATTAAAAATGAAAAAACGCGGGGTTTCCGGTCCACCCCAAAGCATACCAGGCCCTTTGTGCGTGGTATGGATTTTAAGGGATACCCCACGCCACAATTAAAAAAACAAAAAATGACGTGGGGTGCCCCCCAAAATCCATACCAGACCCTTATCCGAGCATGCAGCCTGGCAGGAAAGAGGGGGGGCAAGCGAGTGCCCCCCCGAACCATACCAAAACCACATGCCCTCTGCCCCAAAGGACCCACCCCCCCATGTTGAGGGCATGTGGCCTGGTATGGTTCGGGGGGGGGGGCGCTCGCTCGTAACCCCCCCCTTTCCTGACCTGCCAGGCTGCATGCTCGGAGAAGGCACTGGATATGGGGGGTATGGATTTTGGGGGGAGACCCCATGCATTTTTTTTTCATCATTTTAAATTGTCTGCATTTTTATTTACATTCAGCTGAGAGCTGATGAATCATTCGTTAAGGCTGGCTGCCCAACTTGCTCCTTAAGCAACCAGCTCAATGCCGTAAATTACTGTATTTACTAAATGCGGTAATTACTGCTAAATCGAATAAATACCGCATTCGGTATTTAAAGCAAAATTCTTAGTGAATTGAAATTTCGCAACTGATTTACCGCATGCGTTATTTTACTGCATTTTATTGCCGTTATTTAACTCTTAGTGAATTGACCCCACAGTACCTAGGGCAAATTATTACAATTCAAATTGATTTGAAATAAGCAGATTTAATAAAAGTAAGAGATGATGCCTTCATTTGGATCAGGATAAGCAGATTAAATACAATTAAGAGATGATGCCTTCATTTGGATCAAAACATTCATTTTATGTTTTTGAAGTCTGTATCAAATGGGCAGTCAATTATTCAGCATTTCAAGCTGCATATATATTCACAAACTACTAAATTAAACTGACTGGGGACAAATCAGGTGCCTCTGCAGACTAGTTTGATGTTTTAAATACCTCCATGTTTGTGTAGTTACATTTTTTTAGTTTTTTTTTTCTTTTCAAAAGTATTTGTATTGGGTTTTCACATACATAAATAACATGGTACAAGGTTAGGGACAATAAAGGGCAGTCTCCAGCTGTACATACATAACACACATAAATTAATAAGTACAAGTTGCATCCCCGGTAAAGACTATAAGGTGAATGAGGTGAAAAGCAAATGCGTCACAAAGCTAACCTTAATGAACTGTACTCAAGTATATATTGGCATTAACAAGACTAGGTACCAGCAGAGAAAAGGAGGACTAGAGAAAAAAGTAGCGGTATAGGAGAGGGGAGGGATAGGAGCAAGGGCATACAAGGGTATGGAATGTAGAAAGAAATCAAATGTTGTTCTTTCAAATGTGTAAATTAGGGGTATAACAACAGAGTTTGCTAATCTATCCACATACTGTTTGACATTCATAGGGGCCTCACTACAACTAAATGATGCCATGTTTCAAATCTGGTAATCCTCTGTTAGACATGGGATCTCCAAAGTCAAGAAAAACAGCAATGTAGTAAGCAAAATCAAGTATATTCATTGATTCATTTCCTCTCAACATTAATACAACTCCGTTATTTTCTCAGCATAAGCTCATAAATGCAGAAGCACTAGCTGACATAAATACACAAGACCATAGAAGTGTCTCCTCCTCGTTAGTACTTGTAACTAGTTATTCAAACACATAACTGAATGTGGCAGAGATGGTCAGTCCTATACATGAATAAGAACTAGCAGAATGCAATGTAGTTACATACTGTATTTCTAGTTTACCCATAGTTTACCCATAGCCCACATCAGAGGTGATTGACTGTATGTAGTAGTTCGGTCTCACAATTAAACACAGCATTGAGCCACAAAATCAAAGCCCAACTTCAAGAAAGACATGGACTTCTTTGTTTATTGTTACACAAATGACTTGCAATATGAGGACAGATGCAATCTAGGCTGAGGATATCCATTTCTTTATTAATGGCAACCTAACAGACCTTCAGTCCTTATGTTCTGCTGTCCATTCAGCCAGACCTCATTCTATTAGCCTGTCTCTATCACTTACCACAGAAGGAAATAAATGATCTGTGGCTTCCTCCCAATCTTCCTTGTCAAGTTATGGGATGACAAGTCTCCAGAAACTGTGCACTTTATCTACAAGTGAGGGAAGACTTTCTAATATCTGTGCACAGAAGGAGAGGCCAAACACATGAATGGCGAGGGAGGTTGCCATGTGTCCCAAATTTTCAAAATAAACTAAATCTTTCTAAATGAATGTCTTCAGCACTTAATCCCTTATTATGTACATTACCAAGTTAAAATGGGAAAGAATCATGAATTCAAAAACATTACTATTTCTATATAAAGCGATATAAGTGAACCAAGTGTTTGCCACTGGACTGATCTTATCTAGGGTAAGCAATCTGTTTGAACAGGTGTAAGCATACATCTGATCAAACAACGCACCACTTTAGAGCAACATATACAATATAGGAAAGCAGCTCAAAAAATTATATTTCTAATTTTCAAATATAATTATACTCTATGCCAGTGGTTCTCAACTCCTGTCCTCAGGACCCACTAACAGGCCAGATTTTATGTATTACCTTGGGGAGATGCAGACTAGAATACAACAATCACTGAGCAGCAAATGAGATCACCTGTGATGAAGTTCAGTTATCTTGCAAACCTGGCCTGTTAGTGGGTCCTGAGGACAGGAGTTGAGAACCACTGCTCTACGCTATAGACACCCTATGTCCTAATGCAGCTGCTGGAAAATTAAAAACCCCACAATTTCCTATCAGAATTATGGTCACTAGAGAAAAATACATCTGAGAGGACTTTTTTTAAATTTATTTACTTTATTGACTTCACTTATTTATTGATATTTTGTTCATATTTGCAGTAGTGTTATTTGATATTTATTTTCACATTATTGTATCATATGTACACTGTATTGCATGTTGGCAGCTACACTAAAATAACTTTGGAAATGGAAAACTACACTGTTTTAGGAGTAGGGTCCGCTGGATAGATCTATTAAAGCAAGGAATAAAAGGTAGTTGGATAAGGATAGAAAGAAAACCATCTACCTTAGAAAAATTGTAAACAGTCAGGTCATGGAATACACCAGCACTACACTCAACTGAAACCTTTCTGTGGCTGATGCTTTGTACAGCATGTCAAAATGGCATGCCCCGCTATGGAATATATCTCCAAAGTTTCTGACGTGAAAGTAGAATCTGGCAGAAATGAACTGTGAGCCTATGATGTCCAGAGAAAATAAAATGGATTTCCTCCAGTTACTTTGGTGGCAAAAATATGCTAACTCTCCCAATAGAGTCTAGAATGGCTTCCAGAGCATTGCTAGGCTTTGTCAGGTACAACAGACTGTTGCTTTGTTGTTTCACTGTACTTGGATTCCTATACTCTATAAGAGGGTTATATCTATCAGTAGAGGCAAAGCACTCACAAGCTAAAGGTAAATAGCAGGAGCAACACAGGGTAGCCCTGACCTGAGGCCCACTGTAAGTATTAGGTCATTAATTGATTACATACATTTGTTTATCTATATTATACACTGCAGTTTGGATGCAACACAGTGCAATGTATGTTCTACTTGTTTTAAATGCAGAATAGGGATGAACTCCAAATACCTCTGTTTGTTTCTCTAATATTGTTGCTATAAATGTACTTTTAGAAAATGGTGTTCTCATTATTCAGAATATTAGACAGGCAACATAATGAAAATGAACACGGAGGTGTAGCTTTTAAGATGCATTGTTACATGTGTGTCTTGTTGAATTGGGTTCAATGATGTACAATTTTAAGACTGTTCAAATAAAAATGATCAACTCTTATGATACTGTATGTTAGGGGTGTTGAAATTAATCGTAACATCGATGCATCGGGATTCGGCAGTCCACGATGTGGCATCGATGCTACAACTTTAATAAAATCGATTTTCTTTGATGACGTCATCGTCGTGCTGTGCCACGCCATGCTCTGCCCCTGAGTCCGGATCCGAAAGGAGCCGAAGTAAGCCGCGCCGTCTTTTCCCTCCTCCCGCTGATGTCATCCCCAGCCGCCCTGTGTCACTCGCTTCACTTCACTGGCAAGAGAGGAGACAGACACGTGTTCTGAGTCCCGGTCCCCAGAGCTTTTCTCCTCAGCTCACTGTTGCACACAGGCTGTTACGAGGGGGGGTTTGAGAGACTGTGGAGATC
Source organism: Aquarana catesbeiana (assembly GCF_042186555.1). Lineage (NCBI taxonomy): Eukaryota > Metazoa > Chordata > Amphibia > Anura > Ranidae > Aquarana > Aquarana catesbeiana. The sequence goes on along the minus strand of NC_133331.1, from coordinate 148,715,283 downwards.
GTCACCCAACTCCTCTTAGAACTGGCTGTGTGGGCGGCAGGACTGTGGGAGAGAGACCAGAGCGAGCCAGGCTGTGCTTGTCCTCTGTCCTCCTCACAGACAGATTGCCAGTCCAGAACTGATGGATGCAAACTCATGGTCTGCTGCCTATATCACATTTGGAGGTATTAACCACTTAAGGACCGCCTCACACTGATGTACGTCGGCAAGGTGGCACGGGCAGGCAGAATCACGTACATATACGTGATCTGCCTCCCGCGGGCGGGGGGTCTGATCGGACCCCCCCCCCGGTGCCCGAGGTGGTCTGCTTCTGACCAGCGGCGATCAGAGATGAGGGGGAGACCATCCGTTCGTGGCCCCCCCCTCGCGATCGCCGCCGGCCAATCAAATCATTCCTTTGCTGCTGTTTAGCATTTCATCTCTCCTCGGCTCGGTATTTTCCGTTCCGGCGCCGAGGAGAGAAGACTGGAATGTGAGTTACACAAACACACACATACAGTAGAACACGCCAGGCATACATTACACCCCCGATCCTCCCCTCCACCCCTCCCCCTGTCACACTGACACCAAGCAGTTTTTTTTTTTTTTTTCTGATTACTGCATGGTGTCAGTTTGTGACAGTTAGCGTGGTAGGGCAGTTACTGTTAGCCCCCTTTAGGTCTAGGATACCCCCCTAACCCCCCCTAATAAAGTTTTAACCCCTTGATCACCCCCTGTCACCAGTGTCACTAAGCGATCATTTTTCTGATCACTGTATTAGTGTCGCTGGTGACGCTAGTTAGGGAGGTAAATATTTAGGTTCGCCATCAGCGTTTTATAGCGACAGGGACCCCCATATACTACCTAATAAATGTTTTAACCCCTTGATTGCCCCCTAGTTAACCCTTTCACCACTGATCACCGATTAACTGTTACGGGTGACGCTGGTTAGTTCGTTTATTTTTTATAGTGTCAGGGCACCCGCCGTTTATTACCGAATAAAGGTTTAGCCCCCTGATCGCCCGGCGGTGATATGCGTCGCCCCAGGCAGCGTCAGATTAGCGCCAGTACCGCTAACACCCACGCACGCAGCATACGCCTCCCTTAGTGGTATAGTATCTGTACGGATCAATATCTGATCCGATCAGATCTATAATAGCGTCCCCAGCAGTTTAGGGTTCCCAAAAACGCAGTGTTAGCGGGATCAGCCCAGATACCTGCTAGCACCTGCGTTTTGCCCCTCCGCCCGGCCCAGCCCAGCCCAGCCCACCCAAGTGCAGTATCGATCGATCACTGTCACTTACAAAACACTAAACACATAACTGCAGCGTTCGCAGAGTCAGGCCTGATCCCTGCGATCGCTAACAGTTTTTTTGCTAGCATTTTGGTGAACTGGCAAGCACCAGCCCCAGGCAGCGTCAGGTTAGTGCCAGTACCGCTAACACCCACGCACGCACCGTACACCTCCCTTAGTGGTATAGTATCTGATCGGATCAATATCTGATCCGATCAGATCTATACTAGCATCCCCAGCAGTTTAGGGTTCCCAAAAACGCAGTGTTAGTGGGATCAGCCCAGATACCTGCTAGCACCTGCGTTTTGCCCCTCCGCCCAGCCCACCCAAGTGCAGTATCGATCGATCACTATCACACACAAAACACTAAACACATAACTGCAGCATTCGCAGAGTCAGGCCTGATCCCTGCGATCGCTAACAGTTTTTTTGGTAGCGTTTTGGTGAACTGGCAAGCACCAGCCCCAGGCAGCGTCAGGTTAGTTCCAGTACCGCTAACACCCACGCATGCACCGTACACCTCCCTTAGTGGTATAGTATCTGAACGGATCAATATCTGATCCGATCAGATCTATACTAGTGTCCCCAGCAGTTTAGGGTTTCCAAAAACGCAGTGTTAGCGGGATCAGCCCAGATACCTGCTAGCACCTGCGTTTTGCCCCTCCGCCCGGCCCAGCCCACCCAAGTGCAGTATCGATCGATCACTGTCACTTACAAAACACCTGATCCCTGCGGTCGCTAACAGTTTTTTTGGTAGCGTTTTGGTGAACTGGCAAGCACCAGTGGCCTAGTACACCCCGGTCGTAGTCAAACCAGCACCGTAGTCAAACCAGTGGTCCCATAAGTGCAGTTCAAGCTGGTGAGGTGGCAAGCACAAGTAGTGTCCTGCTGCCACCAAGAAGAAGACAAACAGGCCGTCGTGCCCATAATGCCCTTCCTGCTGCATTCGCCAATCCTAATTGGGAACCCACCACTTCTGCAGCGCCCGTACTTCCCCCATTCACATCCTCAACCAAATGCAGTCGGCTGCATGAGAGGCATTTTCTTTATGTCCTCCCGAGTACCCCTACCCAATGAACCCCCCCCCAAAAAAGATGTCATGTCTGCAGCAAGCGCGGATATAGGCGTGACACCCGCTATTATTGTCCCTCCTGTCCTGACAATCCTGGTCTTTGCATTGGTGAATGTTTTGAACGCTACCATTCACTAGTTGAGTATTAGCGTAGGGTACAGCATTGCACAGACTAGGCACACTTTCACAGGGTCTCCCAAGATGCCATCGCATTTTGAGAGACCCGAACCTGGAACCGGTTACAGTTATAAAAGTTAGTTACAAAAAAAAGTGTAAAAAAAAAATAATATATATAAAATAAAAAAAAATAGTTGTCGTTTTATTGTTCTCTCTCTCTATTGTTCTGCTCTTTTTTACTGTATTCTATTCTGCAATGTTTTATTGTTATTATGTTTTATCATGTTTGCTTTTCAGGTATGCAATTTTTTTTACTTTACCGTTTACTGTGTTTTATTGTTAACCATTTTTTTGTCTTCAGGTACGCCATTCACGACTTTGAGTGGTTATACCAGAATGATGCCTGCAGGTTTAGGTATCATCTTGGTATCATTCTTTTCAGCCAGCGGTCGGCTTTCATGTAAAAGCAATCCTAGTGGCTAATTAGCCTCTAGACTGCTTTTACAAGCAGTGGGAGGGAATGCCCCCCCCCACCGTCTTCCGTGTTTTTCTCTGGCTCTCCTGTCTCAACAGGGAACCTGAGAATGCAGCCGGTGATTCAGCCAGCTGACCATAGAGCTGATCAGAGACCAGAGTGGCTCCAAACATCTCTATGGCCTAAGAAACCGGAAGCTACGAGCATTTCATGACTTAGATTTCGCCGGATGTAAACAGCGCCATTGGGAAATTGGGAAAGCATTTTATCACACCGATCTTGGTGTGGTCAGATGCTTTGAGGGCAGAGGAGAGATCTAGGGTCTAATAGACCCCAATTTTTTCAAAAAAGAGTACCTGTCACTACCTATTGCTATCATAGGGGATATTTACATTCCCTGAGATAACAATAAAAATGATTAAAAAAAAAAAAAATGAAAGGAACAGTTTAAAAATAAGATAAAAAAGCAAAAAAATAATAAAGAAAAAAAAAAAAAAAAAAGCACCCCTGTCCCCCCCTGCTCTCGCGCAAAGGCGAACGCAAGCCTCGGTCTGGCGTCAAATGTAAACAGCAATTGCACCATGCATGTGAGGTGTCACCGCGAACGTCAGATCGAGGGCAGTAATTTTAGCAGTAGACCTCCTCTGTAAATCTAAAGTGGTATCCTGTAAAGGCTTTTAAAGGCTTTTAAAAATGTATTTAGTTTGTCGCCACTGCACGTTTGTGCACAATTTTAAACCATGTCATGTTTGGTATCCATGTACTCGGCCTAAGATCATCTTTTTTATTTCATCAAACATTTGGGCAATATAGTGTGTTTTAGTGCATTAAAATTTAAAAAAGTGTGTTTTTCCCCCAAAAATGCGTTTGAAAAATCGCTGCGCAAATACTGTGTGAAAAAAAAAATGAAACACCCAACATTTTAATCTGTAGGGCATTTGCTTTAAAAAAATATATAATGTTTGGGGGTTCAAAGTAATTTTCTTGCAAAAAAAATTAATTTTTTCATGTAAACAAAAAGTGTCAGAAAGGGCTTTGTCTTTAAGTGGTCAGAAGAGTGGGTGATGTGTGACATAAGCTTCTAAATGTTGTGCATAAAATGCCAGGACAGTTCAAACCCCCCCCCCAAATGACCCCATTTTGGAAAGTAGACACCCCAAGCTATTTGCTGAGAGTCATGTCGAGTCCATGGAATATTTTATATTGTGACACAAGTTGCGGGAAAGAGACAAATTTTTTTTTTTTTTGCACAAAGTTGTCACTAAATGATATATTGCTCAAACATGCCATGAGAATATGTGAAATTACACCCCAAAATACATTCTGTTGCTTCTCCTGAGTACGGGGATACCACGTGTGAGACTTTTTGGGAGCCTAGCCGCGTACGGGACCCCGAAAACCAAGCACCGCCTTCAGGCTTTCTAAGGGCGTAAATTTTTGATTTCACTCTTCACTGCCTATCACAGTTTCGGAGGCCATGGAATGCCCAGGTGGCACAAAACCCCCCCAAATGACCCTATTTTGTAAAGTAGACACCCCAAGCTATTTGCTGAGAGGTATAGTGAGTATTTTGCAGACCTCATTTTTTGTCACAAAGTTTTGAAAATTGAAAAAAGAAAAAAAAATGTTTTTTCTTGTCTTTCTTCATTTTCAAAAACAGAGCTGCAAAATACTCACCATGCCTCTCAGAAAATAGCTTGGGGTGTCTACTTTCCAAAATGGGGTCATTTGGGGGGGTTTTGTGCCACCTGGGCATTCCATGGCCTTCGAAACTGTGATAGGCAGTAAAGAGTGAAATCAAAAATTTACACCCTTAGAAATCCTAAAGGCGGTGATTGGTTTTCGGGGCCCCGTACGTGGCTAGGCTCCCAAAAAGTCCCACACATGTGGTATTCCCATACTCAGGAGAAGCAGCTAAATGTATTTTGGGGTGCAATTCCACATATGCCCATGGCCTGTGTGAGCAATATATCATTTAGTGACAACTTTGTGCAAAAAAAAAAAAAAAATTTTGTCACTTTCCCGCAACTTGTGTCAAAAAATAAAATATTCCATGGAATCAACATGCCTCTCAGCAAATAGCTTGGGGTGTCTACTTTCCAAAATGGGGTCATTTGGGGGGGGGGGATGTTGCTATCTGGGCATTTTATGGGCTTCAAAACTGTGATAGGTAGTGAGGAGTGAAATCAAAAATTTACGCCCTTAGAAATCCTGAAGGCGGTGATTGGTTTTCGGGGCCCCGTACGCGGCTAGGCTCCCAAAAAGTCCCACACATGTGGTATCCCCGTACTCAGGAGAAGCAGCTAAATTTATTTTAGGGTGCAATTCCACATAGACCCATGGCCTGTGTGAGCAATATATCATTTAGTGACAACTTTTTGTAAATATTTTATTTTTTATTTTTTTGTCATTATTCAATCACTTGGGACAAAAAAATAAATATTCAATGGGTTCAACATGCCTCTCAGCAATTTCCTTGGGGTGTCTACTTTCCAAAATGGGGTCATTTGGGGGGGGGGTTTGTACTGCCCTGCCATTTTAGCACCTCAAGAAATGACATAGGCAGTCATAAACTAAAAGCTGTGTAAATTCCAGAAAATGTACCCTAGTTTGTAGACGCTATAACTTTTGCGCAAACCAATAAATATACACTTATTGACTTTTTTTTTACCAAAGACATGTGGCCGAATACATTTTGGCCTAAATGTATGACTAAAATTGAGTTTATTGGATTTTTTTTATAACAAACAGTAGAAAATATAATTTTTTTTCATAATTTTCATTCTTTTTCCGTTTATAGCGCAAAAAATAAAAACGGCAGAGGTGATCAAATACCATCAAAAGAAAGCTCTATTTGTGGGAAGAAAAGGACACAAATTTCGTTTGGGTACAGCATTGCATGACCGCGCAATTAGCAGTTAAAGCGATGCAGTGCCAAATTGGAAAAAGTCCTCTGGTCCTTAGGCAGCATAATGGTCCGGGGCTGAAGTGGTTAATTAGATCATAATATCATTGGATTAAGTAGAGGAATTCTATCAAATTTTAAATTGGACTGTCTCTTATTTATATTGAAATTATTTTTTTGTAATAAGCATAGCTAGCAAAATTTCCGTGTTACCCACTCAGAGAATGCTTACAGTATGGCAGCATGATAGCTAGGCACTAAGTACTCTTACCTTGTAATACAAATATGCCAAATTATGACCCTAATAAAATAATAAACTTGATGGTGGACCTAAACATTAAAGTGACCATGCCATTTCATTAATTATGGTTTATGCATGTCTTATTGTCTCAGTGATTGATTCACATCACAACTTCATTGATACCTTTTTATTTTTTGTATGATTTATGGTTTTGCTAATCACTGACCCCACAAATGCAGCCATGCATTGCATGTGTGGGGGCAGTGATGAGCAAAACCATAAATCATACACAAAAGAAAAAGGTATCAATAAAGTTGTGATGTGAATCAATCACTGAGACAATAAGACATTCATAAACCATAATTAATGAAATGGCATACATTGTCGTTTGGGGGGACGTTATGGGGACATTGTCTATCTCTTGCATCATTTCCGCAGTCTCTGACCATCTCCTGTAGTAGGTCTGCAGTCTGACCATCTCCTGTAGTAGGTCTGCAGTCTCTGACCATCTCCTGTATTATGTCTGCAGTCTCTGACCATCTCCGGTATCATGTCTGCAGTCTCTGACCATCTCCTGTACTGTGTCTGCAGTCTCTGACCATCTCCTGTAGTATGTCTGCAGTCTCTGACCATCTCCTGTAGTAGGTCTGCAGTCTCTGACCATCTCCTGTATTATGTCTGCAATCTCTGACCATCTCCTGTATTATGTCTGCAGTCTCTGACCATCTCCTGTACTGTGTCTGCAGTCTCTGACCATCGCCTGTAGTATGTCTGCAGTCTCTAATCATCTCCTGTATTATGTCTGCAGTCTCTGACCATCTCCTGTAGTAGGTCTGCAGTCTCTGACCATCTCCTGTAGTAGGTTTGCAGTCTCTGACCATCTCTTGTATTATGTCTGCAGTCTCTGACCATCTCCTGTACTTCATGACGTTTTTCAGTATCTTAAAAGTCCCTTAGTCTTTTTCTCCTAATTTTGTTTGAAAATA